>NW_004949105.1:10616149-10625937 GCF_000317375.1 Microtus ochrogaster | reverse complement strand
CGAAAGCTTGGCTGGGTATAGTAGTCTGGGCTTGCATCCATGGTCTCTTAGCTTCTGCAGTACTTCTATCCAGGACCTTTTGGCTTTCATTGTTTCCATAGAGAAATCAGGTGTCTTATCGGTTTACCTTTATAAGTTACTTGGCCTTTTTCCTTTGCAGCTCTTAATATTCTTTCTTTTATCTGTATATTTTGTGTTTTGATTATTATATGGTGAGGGGATGTTTTTCTTTGATCCTGTCTGCTTGGTGTTCTGTATGCTTCTTGAATATTCAAAGGAATATCTTTCTTTATGGTGGGAAAGTTTTCTTCCATACTTTTGTTAAAAATATTTTCTGGGCCTTTGAGCTGTGACTCTTCTCCTTCTTCTATTCCTATTATTTTTAGGTTTGGTCTTTTTATTGTGTCCCATAATTCCTGAATGTTATGTGATGAGAATTTGTTGGCATTGCAGTTTTCTTTGATCAGTGCATTTATTTTCTCTATGGTGTCCTCAGAATCTGAGATTTTTTCTTCTATTTCTTGTATTCTATTGATTATGCTTGTTTCTGTAGGCTCTGCTCGTTGACTTAGATTTTCCATATCCAGCTGGTCCTCAGTTTGTGTTTTCTTCCCTGTTTCCATTTCAGTTTTCAATTCTTAAACTGTTTCTATTACCTGTTTGATCATTCTTTCTTGGTTTCCCAGGGTATTATGTATGTATTTACTCATTTCTTCAAATTTTTGGTTATACTTCTGTAAGGGCATTTTTCACATGTTTTTTAAGGGCATCTATTGCTTTCATAAAGTCAATTTTTTCCACTTCTTCTGTGTTAGGGTGTTGAAGACCTTCTGTTGTAAGATCATTGGGTTCTGGTGTTTCATGCTGTTTTTCAGATTATTGGGTGAATTCTTGCCTTGGCGCCTGCCCATCTCCTCCTATTGATGCTATCTAAGTGGTCTGTTAAAACTGGTTCAGGTTTCCCTGCTGGCCAGGGTCTCCTCTTACAAAATGCCCTCGCTCTGTTTCCTGGTTCCTGCCGGGGCCCAAGATCCCTCTCACCCCTCAGAAGGGTCTTCAGGAATAGGATCCATCTCCTCCTATGCCAGGGACCTCCCCAACCAAAGGCCTACCTCATTGATTTAAATGTATTGGGGCTATCTGCTCTTGGTGTTGTGTGTGGTCCCTGCAGCCTGCTTCTGCTGCCAAGAAGCTTCCTGCTGCCTGCGGACTGTGTCCTCTGCTGCTGCTCTGGTCCCAGCTGGTCCCAGCCAGTCCTTGCCGCCTGCAGAGAGGGCGTCCTCCGGGTTCTGGCTGCCTCCCCTTCCTATGTTTTTATCTTGTGTATATGTTAATGTTCTGCTTGGTTAAGTGAGTGGAGCTCATTGAGGTAATGAAGACGGTCTGACCATATCAAGATAGTTCTCCATTCAAATAAGAAATCAAATATTTTAGATATCATGACACTCAAAGTTACAGGGATAGACCATGAATGTCTGGATAGTGTGTTTCACATTGGACTCCACCATTCAATAACAAATAATAAAACTGAAATACAATAGATTTGGGTTATGCTTGTGAGGACTTGTTATCTTACTTAATGGAAGTAGGTGCATCGGGCTGTATGATAGATTGCTTAAAATGAGACTAACAAAAGTATAGAGCCTTTATTTCAAAATTAAAGAAAATGCTAGAGATGCCGCTCAATGGTAGAGCACTGATGTAGATGTTTGAGACCTAATATCAATTTTCATAACAGTGAAGGAAAATAAGAAAAAAAATAGTGACAGAAGAGAAAAGGGTGGGGTGGAGGCAAAGGATAAAGAATGCATAAACTTGCAATATAATATTTATGCTGTGTGTGTAATATAAAATAAAATATTTATTTCTGTCTTATTTTCTTAGGATGGGGTTTCTCTAAAACTGTAGCTAACCTAGCACTCAACAAGACCAAATATCTTCTGTCTCTAACATTCACAGTAGTAAACCTAACTTATCCACACACAAAATCTTATATGAATGCTAGAGATTCAAGCTGAGGTCATGTTGCTGTGCAAACACGATTCTCACCTATGGAACCAAGTTCTGGACCAGAGAGAACTTTGTTGTGTTTTGTTTTGTTTTGAAACAATTTTTAAAGATGAGACACGTTATTTTTTGAACTAAGTTACTTTTTATGTCTGAAAATGATGACTTTGAAATATCTATATCTTTTTATTGGAAAAACATGTATGATAAGATTGCCATTGTATTATAATTTGCAAACTAGAGACATTGTTATTACTGTTGTTATTCTGATACAGTTACCTATATTAGGAATGGATTTGAGAATGTTCACATGAATTATCAGTATTTGAAAACACACCCTAGACTAGCAGAGTGCAGTCATTTATAGTTACCTTTTATTCCATGATATCTAATAAACATAATGTCTTTATGTTCTGCATTATTCATTTGTCTATATTCCAAATACTTCACAGTTTGTTTATTTTACTATAAAATCATATACTTGAGAGTAAAATTAAAAATATTTTATGTTCAACTATTAACAGCATTTAAAATTAAGTTTCAAATTCCAAATTAATCATTAGAAGTTTCAAGACTAATATGAACAATATAGATATTTAATTTTAAGTGTTCACATGTGTTCCTATGTTAAACATATATACATATACATATATATAATATAAATATTTTCTTATTTCAGTCTGTTATAACTTGAATGTACAGCATAAATCTGTGTTTATTGGGTTAAAAGATGGTAAAGGGTGTAATGAATGAAGGCTTATGAAGCCTGAATTATTGAACATGCAGCTGTGTGGCTTTTGATATGGGTGAATAGTATATGGTTCTATTTCATTACTACAAAACACTGTTTCCACAAGATAAAGAGGCAGTCTTCACCATGTAGGCATTTCTAGCACATCTGGCTTGGCATATGTGTCTACAGAGGAGCCAGAAGATGTGAGAGGATTCCTACCCAAATACTTCTGATCAAGTAGAAGCTTTTCATTAGGTGGTGAGCAGGAACTGATTTCATGAGTTCCTCATGAGCACCAAGGCCTACTGATACTTGGACATTCAGCTGCTTATACTGGGTCCCTTGGGAGTGTACAAAATTGTGCCCCATACATATAAAGTGCTCTATAACTCTCTACAAATGGTTGAATGTGAGGATATGTAAACCATGATCTCAGGCCCACTCCCTGTCAAAATTTACGTACAGTAAAGAATCTCTTTTCAGATGTTGTGATGATAAGAACACTTCTCCAATGTTATCTATCTGCTTGGAAAAATGGAGGCAGAAACTAAGAGATATTTGAATACCCGGGGAAAAGGGAATTACTATAGAAAATAGAATGGAAAGCTACAGAAATAATGATTGTAGATAATTTCTTTGCAACTTATATTACCAAATATAGCAATTTGTACTAACCTGATGAAGAATTTGTTGTTTTCCAAAGTAACTTTTAACATAAGATAGTTCATGTTGACTCCTAATTCCAGTGTGCTTCTTTTCCTTTTCTGGGTCAAAAGCAATTCTCATGGGTGTAAGTCAGGAACAGGCAGAGGTCTAAGGGATAAGGAGATAAGAACGCATCTTCATCACTATATCATATTTCGCTTCCAGAATATTTCTTCCATTCAATTGTCCTAGAACCCTTGAATGAATCTAAGGGTCATTTTCTTCTTGATTTCCTTTTGCCTTGTTGTTTTTATAAGAAGTGTTTCATAGACACATATGAGAATGAGACTATATTCAAAAACTTTAAAGTCCAAAATGCTAAACAAAATTGACTCAGGCTATTTTTGGCATCATGACTCACAGATGAATAAATTAAGTTTTGGAAAGGATTAAGGTCATCAATGCTGAATTTCCAAAGCTAGAAGAAACAAACATATATTCAGCTACTCTACAAAAAAAAAAAACCCATGTGCTTATTCTTAGAGCATATGCATTCATATATACAGAAAATATTGGCCTGAATGGCAAAACACATGCCAAATCATGTAACTCACTTCAAAAACCTGCCAGTTGTGCTCTCAAGGTCTCTGTTCTTTTTTTTTTTTTTTTTTGTTTTTTTGAGACAGGGTTTCTCTGTGGTTTTGGAGCCTGTCCTGGCACTAGCTCTTGTAGACCAGGCTGGTCTCGAACTCCCCGAGATCCGCCTGCCTCTGCCTCCCAAGTGCTGGGATTAAAGGCGTGCGCCACCACCGCCTGGCAAGGTCTCTGTTCTTATCTTCCAGCTCATGCATCTGCTGACGATATCTCAAGACAATGACCACATCTTCCACCGTGATTCTGAACATTTTATATTCTCAGTTTTAAACCCAATTGTTTCAAATGATCCAATATAAATTCAACACCATCTTTTCTACAAGAATACAAAAGATGACTGTGGCCAATATTCCCATTTCTATTCACAATACTCTCTCCTCTGTTGGACTGGATTTCTCATAATGTGTAAGTGTCCAGAACCCAGAAATTGAAGAATTCTTGGCTTTATTTAAAAGAAGTGAACTTAGGTATTACCTCATTTCTACTCTTTATTCACACACACACACACACACACACACACACACACACACACACACGCACGCGCGCGCGCACACAAACACATACAAAGAATATTTTCAAATAGCTTTCCACACTCTAAAGAGAGGGACCAGTTTGTTTTATCAGTGGTTTGCATCTAACACCTTGGAGAGTAACAGCCTTTGCTGATTCTCAGTAACATTTATTGAATGAAAAAAAATCAGGTGAGTTGGCTGTGCATATTCACGGCAGACTCCTCCTAGTGCTATTGTTCATTTCATTTTCACACGCAGCTAGCAAGAGGAGTGTAAAGCTAAAGTAAATTAACAAAGTACATCCTCAGATCTGGGAAAGCGTGTACCATCTGCTCTGATAGGGCTGTCTCCATACTGCAACTTCCATTTATATACTCATCCAATTAATTGCATGACAAGGTGGGTAAATGGAAATAGCCAGCTGTCTCATAACTTTGCAGTCTCTGGCACTGACATTAAAAAATAAGTCATAGTCATTCCGCTTTTATCCATAAACAGTTTTAAAAGTAATTTTTAATTAGTTTGTTAATTGTGGCTCTTTAATTTTATTCAGTTTTCTATAGCACATATGGAGGTTTTTTATACTATGAACATCAACCTCTATTAGTAAATTAGAAGTTAAACTCATTTTTATACTTAAGGAAAATTACAGTCAAATTTTTGAGAGTGTTTGAAATTTTGCCAAAAAAAAAATTATGCAGGATTGGGCTTATTTTAACCAGAATGCCTTAATGTTTTCTCCTGTATGAATTATAGAGTATTTTCTTTTGGCATCAGAATGCATCTTTTTTGCTGATAAATGTGCATATATTTGTTTGGTTAAAGTATTAATAGTAATTTTAACAGGTAAAACAATGTTTGCTTTTCAAAAACTACTCAGAATTATTGAAATAGATATTCAATAACAAACTTCACAGGTCAGTATAGTTTTTGAGATTGTATTCATAGAATTTCTAAGTTATGATTAAAATACATTCTTTATCTTTATTGATATGAAGGCTAACTATTAATTTTACCTAGGTCTACACTGGTAAAACAGTGGGAATGTAATGTTCATTCCTCTTAGTTTGTCCTTGGACTCCCCACAGGGCAGGGAACCAGGTCTGCTCTTAGGGTTGATGAGAGAGAGGGAGTTGATTGGGGGAGGGGGAGGGATATGGGAGGCGGTGGTGGGGAAGAGACAGAAATCTTTAATAAATAAATAAATAAATAAATAAATAAATAAATAAATAAATAATAAAAAATAAAATAAAAAAGACATGGTTATATACCCCCAAAGGATTAATTCTGTAAACTGAGCATGGCAGTGAAAATATATATGACAGATTGCTCATTACATGACTTTCTCTTCCATGTAGAAAACAGATGGATTTTCAAGACCATTTATGTATTTAAGTGCACCCTAAATCCCCTACAGCTACATATAGTTAAGGAATAACACATTGCACAAACACATTGTCAGACTTAGTAGTATACACTCTTAACCACAACATACAAGATGCAAAGGCATAGGACTGAGAGGTAAGGGTCTACTTGGCTCCAAGATTATATGGGTTTGTGTGAGAGCCTATGAAAAATAATTCAGTGTGAACTAACAGAAAGAAGCCAAAAGAAACAAGAATGTCACTGAACCCTTAAAACATGTTAACCATGATAAAAAAGTTTCTCATTTCCATTAAGGCATCTTACAATGTATATAACTTTGACTAGTTTGGTCTAGACAAAAAATTTTACAGTTTATATCTTTTCCCAATAATATTGAGATTTAGTAGATGTGATGTCACTTGCATTATTCTTTTCAAACCTGGAAGTCATTTTGGTAAAACAGTATGATCCTTGTGACCTAATGCATCAATCTCACCACATGGACATAAATGTTTTAGCCACCTCTCAATCAGTATCCGGATTAATGCGGGGAAGAAGAATTCAGTGCTAGTACTATCTTTTAGAATAAACTCAGAAGTGCTTCCAGTTAATCATATTCCCTTTGGTTTTGGAGATTACTAATAAACAAACCTGGTCATAATTGAATCATGCACTTTCATCGTTTCTGTATGTGTTCTCATTTATTCTATGCACACAATAATTATTATCACTCAGTGGTTTATTAATACTAACCCCCTTCTGTTCATTTTTAATAGGTCTGGTTAGCTCTTAAACTAGAAAACTCAGTGTACATAGACACTCAGGTGTTGGACAAATGTAATGACGTTAAATATAAACAGTTATCTTCAAACTATAATTTTCATGGAAAGATTTTGAAGAACATGTGTGCACAGGATAACACGAGATATGTAAATATTTTTAGTCCCAGTATCCCTAAACTATCTTCTATGTTCATCTGTTATTTTTCTAATGAAGCAGTTCTCTGTCCTCCTGAGTCTATCTCTTAGCTAGCTTTTAAAATTGTCCTCCTGTATTTTGTTACATAATTAAACATGTCTTCATGTACTTTGCTACATAATTCCCAAGACAAATACAGGAAAAAGTTGTGCAAAGCATTTCCCCTCTTTATTTGTTCTTCTAATAAATTTATGTTAAAATGAAAGAAAATTTAAAAAAAAAAGAAATGAAAAACTTCAAATATTTGGGGAAATGAAATTCCTCGAAGAAGAAGAAGAAACAAGATTTTATTCATAGATTTCTGTATATTACACCTAGTTTTAATATTCTTACACTCATTTAAAAGCAAATTTTACTGATGCCTTTGAAATTATGTTAAAGCTACTAATGGAATAATGCATTTTCCCTGTGTGAGTAATAATGCCGTGTAGAAATTTTGATACATTTCCCACAAGAGTCCCATTTGTTCAGTGCTAGCTGTTTAAGCCTCATCCCATTTAGGAAAATAAATCACTGCCTTTTAGAATAAAATTATCTTCTTGAATATGTTCGCTGATACAGCATTTGTGACAGGATTCTACTGTGTAAAATAGATTATGAATGAAATGTTCATCACCTTTGATGCTGGAGAAACAATTATAAATGTGTCTCATCATAGTATGTATATTGCCTGGTCTTGACTTCATCACTCCCAGGATATAAGAAAGCAGAGCACCAACACAGCAGGTATCCAGATAGAAAAGGCCATAGCTGAGTGCTGCTTCAAATGCCCCCTGGAGACTTCCCACGATTTCCCTGTCTCTAACGCTTTAAAGTAGAAAACAAAGAAGTTCATCTATCTTCTGTTTCTTTAACTTATGTTTGGCATGTTGCATCCCATTTCTCCCAGTGTCTGTTCTCCCTGGAAAAGCTGTCCTTTACAATGTTCTTACGGATGCCTACATGAAACTCCCACCCTCACAAACTCATGCTGGAAGGAAGTCTTTTCCTTCACAATATGTTCAGCCTTTTGCCTCTCACAATATGTTCAGCCGGCTCCCTCAAAGTTCACTGCTTCTTTCCTTTTTATGTTCATTCAAACACAGTTTATATATAGTATTGATGTATCAATAAATTCCTCCAATAGCAGCTATGACAGGGAGATGCCATGGTCAGGCAGAGCTCCACCTGTGAGCATTGCTGTTCAGCTGTGCTCAGTGTTTGTTAGCTGTAGTCAATGTTTTATTGAATGCCATATTACATGCACATTTTAGTTTATGTACTAAGGACAGATAACTGGTTCCCAATGTCAAGATTCTCTTTCATTTTCCTGATAGGTCTGTATATTACCTAAACACATGGAACTCTGGAGTTGCACTTATGATTCTTAATATCTTATAATGAGACAGATATTATGAGGGTTCTGCTCAAAGACATGAAAGTTGAAGCTGTGTACACAGTTTCTAAGATACAAGTCAAGGGTTTGTGGAGCAGGCAGCATGCTGCACCTCTTAAAGTTTTTGCCTGCCCTTTGAAGATAACTTTGTGTTAAAATAATTGATTTTTTAAATTGTTACTGAATATAGAATTATATTTACAGGATTAACTATTTAATGATTAAATTGGAATTTTATGTATAATTTCTAGTGAAGTTTTAGCAACCATGGGTGTAATATCATTTCATTTAATTTGTGAAAACTAAAAACATATACATGTTATTCAAATGAAAAACCACATGTCTATTTGGAAAAAAAAACAAAGACCTTCATAATGTAGCATTTCCTCTCTTTCAGTTGGCTTTCTAAGAGCCATGAGTGAACACAAAAACATAAAGTAAATGTATGGTAAAGGTGACACGAACGATTCTTCACCCTTAATGACTGGACTAGTGCAGTCCTTAACCATTCTGAATCGACACCCTGTGCTCTGATTGCTCACCAGTCTTGGTTGGCTCTGGTTTCTTTGGTTCAACTTTTTTTGGAGAAACCTCCTCTGAAAATATGGATCCCTATCTTTTGATTTGCTGTTGCCTTGAGCCCACTTCCTTCTCTCTGTCCAAGGTAAGATCCTTGAGTTTCATAAGTTCCAACTCATTCTAAGATTTCTTTCTTAATAACTTTGTAGCATATTCCCCTCCTCTCTTTACCTACCCACAACTGCCTAGGTAATTTTATATTTCAATCCCCCAAAGCCTGAGAACTGAATATCCACTGACTGTAAAATCATAGCAGCTGGGAGTCTCTATCTCTGAGGAAATTGTCCTGTAGTGACTTTATTAGGCACTTTCAAGATGATCAACTATGTGGAAGTGGGAGGAGGCAGGAACTATTAATCTCTCCTCAGGGTCTCCATGGTGATTGTAAGAAGCAAAGTTTATCCGAAAATAGATGCAATAGGTTGAGCATATACAGCACACAAGAGGCATTCCAACTGACACATGTCCACTTTTCAAGACAGCAGCTTATACCTGCTATAAGGAAGACTTAGTTTCTTAAATTTGTTTTTTTTTTCCATGTAGAATAAACCAGCCACAATACCATATAACTTCTTCCCTGTACTGTAACCTTCTTTTCCAGACAATGTCAGTTTATGGTCCCTTTCTGTGTCTTTGAAACAGACTTTTTAGAGAGCACAACATGTTAAATATGCATCAATTCTTTTGAGTTATAGGAATTAAAAAATAGCATCTTTAAAGCTGTTTTATACTTTGTAACTCAGCCTGGAAGTTTCTCAAAAAAACTAGAAATAGAAATGCCATATGACCATTCAATGCCACATGCTCAATAAGATTATACCCTACTAGAAAGACACCTGCAGCCGGGCGGTGGTGGCGCACACCTTTAATCCCAGCACTCGGGAGGCAGAGGCAGGCGGATCTCTGTGAGTTCGAGACCAGCCTGGTCTACAAGAGCTAG
>NW_004949105.1:10600622-10614974 GCF_000317375.1 Microtus ochrogaster | reverse complement strand
TTCCTTTTCTCAATTAAAAAAATGATAAAAAAATGTAATTACATAATTACATTTCTCCTCTTACAAATTTGCTGCTCTAGCCAATATAAAGTGATAACAGACAGTTAAAATAAAGTTTCACTTAACAGAAAAAAAATGATATGTAAAATGAAAATAGGTGGCATCTGCGGTAAGAAACGTTAAATCTGGCCTGCGCCTAGGAGTATGTGAGAAACCAATAGATAATGGGAAGTGCTCACCCAAAGGAAATGGATGGAAAAACCCATTTGGAGACCGATTAGCTTATAATTCAACTTTCAAAAGTAGTGGAAGGACAGTAGAGCACATGGGAAATGAAAGGTTAAAAGAGTTAACAGGGATGAAGTTGTGGGCTGAGGTAACAGAAGAGATAGTGAGAAGTCAATCAAAACTGAATAAGTATGAGAAAGAGTCATGGAAACCCAACTTGTTGGTAAACTGATTTCAAATAGAATTAGAAAATGAGTTCCACCAGGCTTGGCCTGCATGGTCAACAGTGTTGCCTCTGACTGTGTAAGTCAATGAATGAAAACTTCACTGTAAGACATGGGACTAAATTTAGGAACTGCTCAGAAGTCTCCAAAGCTGTAGGTTCTTGGCATTGCCATTGTTGTTCACCATAGTAACATGGTAGGACTGCTATTGCTGCAGCTAAGCACCCCTTAACTGATTGACACAGAGGACACAACTTCAATCAGATAACAAAGCCTTTTCTCCCCGCAGACTAGGTTCCATCATGCTAGAGGTTGTTATTCAGACTCAGACTGCTAGGGAAGACAACACATCATTGGAGACACCCATAGATGGAGTTTCCATGCTACAATACCAACCTGCCAGGTAAGATGTTCTTACTGGTGCAATAGTGACAGGGCTGTTATGTATTCCACAGGAGGGAATCACCTCTCGAATGACAGCCATGGTCATATATCCAGGGGTAAGCAGGTCATAGGTCACATGGTAGATCCTGCTGCTGCTGCTCTGCTGACCAGTGCCTTCTAAATATTTATTTTTACAGCTAGATAGCAGGGCTTCTCTCCACCTTAGTCAGATAAGCTTCTTTATTTCATTGGAAATGGTCAACAGAGAGATATGTAATTGACCAAAGTGCTGAAAATAAGATTATAAGTGCTTATTCCTAACAGAACATCCATATAAACTTCCCCCTCCCCAAGCTCTGGAAGCATCACTTAAGAAGAGATTAGAAGAACATGGAAGAGCAGAAGTAGGACAATCAAATACTGTCTTTTGAACATAACATGGCTATCACATTTCATAAATTTACGGCAGCCATGATTATCTGTGTTGTGTATTACATCTGTTTTTGCTATTGGACATTTGTTTAATGATGAAAAGGTGTGTTGCTTTTGTTTATGCTGCATTTGTTTAATTCTGTGAAGCTGTGGTGTTAGCTTTGCCTGTCTAAAACACCCGATGGTCTGATAGAGCATTAATGGCCAATAGTGAGCCAGGAGGAAAAAGAGGAAGGACTGGCAGGAAGGGAGTATAGACAGAAGAAGAAACAAGGAGAAGGAAGGAACAAGGAGAGAAGGACATCCAGGTACAGCCACACAGTCAGACACATAGTAAGAGCGAAAAGTAAGATATACAGAAGGAAGAACAGGAAAAATCCCAGAGGCAAAAGGAAGACTGGAAAATTTAAGAAGAGCTGGCTAGAAACTAGTAAAGCTAAGGCCAGGCATTTGTAACTTAGAAATCATGAACCTCCGTGTATTTATTTGGGAGCTGGGTGGCAGGCCTCTAAAGAGTAAAAGAATAGAGTTAAAGCAATAAAATACATACCTGCAAAAGATCACACCGTATCAGGGCACATAAAATTCTGGCATAAATTATTTCCACACTACACCCTTTCCTGGAGAGTTATTGGTAGTTGATATCTTCTGGGAGAAGGAGAATAAGCCTTTGTTTGAAGATGTAGCAAAAGTTCCTGTTCTCAAATAATCGACCCCATTCCCATGCATATATGAGCATCACACACTATACTTCCTGGGTTATAAAGAAAAGTCTTCAGTCCAGGAGAATGATGTGTTGAAGGGATGTGGAGGGAATTAGAATCATATTTAATTATACATGAATATGAAATTCTCAACAATTGTGGACTGACAGTGGTTTTTCTTCATTCAGTTTTAGTTATAAGAAATAGGATACATCACTCATTATAGCCAATTTGATGTACAGTTTCACCATGATAGTTGCACGTGCATATTACAGATTAATTATAAGTGATCAATTTTATTTTGAATTTTATGATGTATTGTGTATTTATCACACGCGTTTGCAAGTGAACATACGTGAGTGACTATGCATGCACATGTGGAGACCAGGAGGCAGTGTCAGGTCTCTTTTTCTATTATTTCCTAACTCATTTTTTGAGACAGGTAATTCACTTCACAAGTACTTGTACATACACATTCTATGTGTAACTGAGGTTATAGGTATTTGTGAGTCATCTGATGGTGTTTTCTGGACACTGAATTCTGGTCCTTTGCAAAAGAATTGTGTGCTCTTGACAATTTATCCATTGCTTCAGCACAGGTTTGCCCATTTATCATCAATAGAAATTTCATATCTAAAACACAATTTTCCAAAGACTAACAATTTTGAAGTTAATGTAGGCTAATGATAACTATAATCTTAAAACCCATTTGATATTAATTTTCAAAGATTAATGCTTTAATAAATAATGTTATAATTTGTATGAACAGTAAATAAAATAATTTATTTCCTTATATCTTCAGTTATTTTCAGATAATGTGTCACCGTGTGATTATTATATTTCCCAAGTTTATTATGAATACAATATTTTGAAGCCTTTCCAAACCAGAAGATAAGCATTGTTTGATAACTTAGAATTGTGACCTCATTATATTGCTGTATTACTGTGTATTGTTATTAAATATTAAATGATCAATTAAAGGAAAGTGCTAAATGTAAGATAAATCAAGATATAAACCAGAAAAGTTTTCAGAATTCATTTGCCAATTTATAATGTATGCATACATTTAAAATGAATAGAAATTAGCTCATTACCTGTGCCCCAAACTCTTGCTATAGCATGAGCTAAGAAATTCCCTAGCTTCTCAGTTTCAGTTCTTTGGTTTTCCAGAGACATTTATTAAATCTGAAACTAAATGAGACTTCTAAAGTAACACCAGGGTGGTAAATGGTTTAAATGTTCAGCACATTAAAATATTTGGTAGGGTTGTCCCAGTTGTTCCATGTACTTTCTTTACAAAGCTGTGCATAGTTATCAAGAAGGATGAGATTATCATCAACCAGGTGTCATGCCTCTGCCCTGTGTGACGCCGAGATACTCTTTGAGAAAAGCACTTCCATTATTTTGTCTTCCTTCTTTTTGTTATATGAAGGAATAGGATGTATCATAAGCATAAGCAATGCTTAAAAGTATGTAAAAATAGAAAAGATAGATTACAGGTATTTCTTTTTCAGACTGACCAGATTTCATACTTTCTTTTGAAAGCCAATGGTAAGAATCACTTGTTCTGTCTAGGTTAAACTGTTCAGATTTAAGCTTGACCTCCATACAAACAGGTGACATTTCATCATAGACTGATTGTTTCCCCCTCTTCTTGCTGCCTCATATGTAGAGGTTATGAATGAAAATCAGATGATTTGTTCTAGATGGGTTATTTATAAATATTCACTCAAAGTAATAAGCAGAAATATGTACAGTAGTAACCATGGGGTAACTAGCACAATGGTACAATCATTCAGTTGCCTTTTTTATTTTCTGCATCTCATTCTGGTGTTCTAGAATGACAGAGAAGTACAGGAGCTAAGATGTGAAGAATCTAACTTTGTGCTTTTCTTTGCTGAGAATTGACATTTTATTTATTCACTGAAAGGAACTTTTGATGCTAAATTGCTAAAATGGGGTTCTTAGATTAGGCTAAAGGCCTTACATCTAATTTTATAGGTACAGAAATCATATTAAGTGAATTTAATTGGGATGCTATCTGGTCCAGTATGGGTGTCTAACTTTGTAATGACATGATAATAGATGGACTTTATTCAGGTAAGCAATTCACAGAGTATCTCTAATAAGATGATTGAACAGACAATTCCAAAGTTATTGATGCATTATTGTGCTTGTAGATCAGATCCAGCTAATGCAGGATGTTCTATGTTCATTTGCTGCCATTGTTTAGTTTGGTCTAATTCTGCATGCTATGTTTTAAACGTTCTACACTTCTAATTTCCAAATGTATTCCTCCTCTTTTATGCCCATATTATGCGTGTTCATACAAATGATCATTTCTGACCTAAAATTATTCCTCCTTTTGTGTCTTGCTATGATATAATTCAGACACAATACCTATTCCAGTTCCTACCTTCTCACCCTGTCTGATCTTCTGTAACAGATTCCAAATGTGTCAACCTGTTCCAAGTACTCCCAACTCCAACTGTTGCCAGGATGCACGTTTCTCTTTATTTTGCTCACATATTATCATCTCATTTCCCTGAATGAAACACAGCTATCCTATTTCAAAAGCCCATTCTCCATCTGTCAACAATTCATTGTCAGTTGATGTAGATATTATGCATCCTGTCTAAGTTTATCAGAGCTCAGGCATATCTACAGCCTGCCACAATACCCGCCATGTCCTATGTCTCCATCATATGGCTTCTCCCATTGGCTAAGGATGTTTTTCATCTCCAGTCTTGTAAAATGTTTCAGCATAGAGAAAATCAGAAGCCCTTTCTCAACAAGACATCCCCTAATCCATTCTCATTATGTGCCACATAGAATAATAGCTCTAAAATGCTGCCCAAATGCTTATCTCTAAACATCAGAATATATCGTTTTACACACAAATAAAGAAGAATATGGATGAGATGGAATTGTAGAAGCTGATTAGCTGGGCATGAGATGACAAGGCTCTGCTTGATTATGCAGTGAGGAAACTTTAATGACAAGACCTTAATGATCAAAACAGGAAATGGGACGCTTATAGAGATGATAGTGTGGAGAGATGAGGGCAGTTGTGAAAAGCGTGGAAGATATAGAGAATGAAATGAGGCCATAGGCAAAGTGCAGTAAATACGTGATCTCTTAAAGGACAGTCATCTCCCCAGAGCCCACACCAGCTCACTGCCTCACTAGGGTAAGACACATTTCAGACATCGGCCAAAGAAAAGCAAAAGGAAATGAAATGTTTGTGTGTGTGTGTGTGTGTGTGTGTGTGTGTGTGTGCGTGTGCGAGCACATGTGTGATATGCACCCATGTATGAACAATTACTTTTTTTGGTAGTTGTTCATAGAAGAAAAGGGAGATAGTTTCATGGAAAAACTAACATATTTCCATTAAAGTTATAAAAGCATATACACAAATGAGATATTGTGCCAGTCACTTTTTTAGGTACTTTTTAATTGTCTTCTGCTTCCTTTGCAAGCCCAATTAAGGAAATATCATTGTGTTCACTTTACAGATAAAATACATATGACTTACAAAGCTTCCATTGTTTGTCAACTTCAAAATCATGTGGTAGAGCTAACGATGGGGCTATGTAGGAGACATAAAGCAGAAGTTTCCGTAAATTGTTCTTACTCTAAATGTGAGACTCTTCCATGCATTCCATTCTGCTTCCTAAAGTTATTCCAGATTTTCTGCCTACAGGTTCTTGCTCAGCCCTCAGAAACACCGAGCTGAGCTGAATCCAATGATCTGCTCATGATCACACAGTTGGTTGATCTGAATCCAAGGGCCAGGCTCTTTCCAGTGCTCTCAGCTTCCAATGTGCAGGACCAATATCTAAAATCCTGACTTGATATCTATAGCACAACTGCCTGATTTTGGCAGAACTACACAGAGAATTAGAAAGTGGTGGATCTGCTTCATGTCATCTTGATTGAAAAGGGTTGAAAGAAATATTGTTGGCCAAAATTCCTCATTTCTCCATTATGAAGCAAAAGCTGGTCTTTAAATTATTGTGAAGGCAGGCAAACTAATTTAACGGTTGCTGGATTTTCTTTTTTATACTACCTGTGAAACATTTAGTTCAACTGCTAAAATATTTAGGGAGTGTGCAATCCCCTGCCCTTCCATTGGGTAAGTTTCACATATATCAGAAGATCTTGTCTGTCTTTTTTTGTGGCCATTGTTTTCTTCTCAGTACTACCTGCTTTCTGAAGGGAAGGAGGTACCTACAGTTAAATTAGAAATTTAATAATATAACAAAGATGTTAAAGAAAGAATACTTATCTACTATCCCTCTCCTTCAACTAAATTCCATTCTGCTTTTTCAATATATACGTCAGCACATCACACTCATTAAAAATTGTTTAAAGAGAAAACATTTCATAAGCTCCGACTAGTAAAAAATGTTAACAGCATTAATAAGAAAAAGTTTAACACTGAGGACATCTTAACTTTTAAAATCCTTGTAATACCCATAATGAGCATGAGAGTATTCTGAAAAAGAAATCTCAGAGCTGTAAATAAGATAGTACTTTTTAAAGATGTCACCATTAAAAATTGGTATTGTAAATGTCACCAGCCATTTGCTTCCTCTCTTCACTTCCAACAAGACATTAAAGTATCTTGATAATGCTTACCTTGTGTAGTAATGAGGCTGCTTGTTGGTTCCTGGCTGTTCAGCCCCAAAATAATCACACAGAAACCATATTATTTGCAATACTGTTTGGCCAATAGCTTAAGAGTATTTCTGGCTAACTCATATCTTAAATTAACCCATCTCCATTAATCTTTGTATTGCCATGATGCTGTGGCTTACCAGGTAAAATTCCCAGTGTCTGTTTCCTGTGGGGTTACAAGGCATTTCTCTGACTCCGCCCTTTTTTCCTCCCAGCATTCAGTTTAGTTTTCCCTACCTAGTTCTGTTCCCCTATAGCTCTGCTATAGGTTCAAAGCAGTTCTTTTATTAACCAATGTTATTCATAGCATACAGAGGGGAATCCCACATCAACCTGAAGAATGGCCCTGGATTTCTACAGAATATACACAAATATATAATCAAAAACTAATACACAGTGACTTCATGAGACATCCAAACATATGAGTCAATGAACAACACTAAGTTTTAGCTGTTCTATTACTGTGTGTGTGTGTATGTGTGTGTGTGTGTGTATGTGTGTGTGTGTGTCTCAGAGGGACTTGGTTCTCACTTTGAGGCATATTGTATTGAACTAAGGTTGTCAAGATAGATGGCAGATACCTTGAACCCTTGAGGGATCATGCCAGCACAACACTGAAATTCCTTGAGAAACATGTTGTGTTTTGTGATGCATTGGGTGGTGTAGGAAGCCACAGTTCTTTGGTTAAGAACATTCTTACCACTAGCACACAAAACAAAACACAAGTTTGTGTTTAGATGGTTATAAATGATTTGTAAAACACTAGTTGACTCTTACCATGCTTGTAGGAGACCGCAGGAGCATGGTCCTGGCTGGGCTGCTCTTTAATAAGTAGCAGTAAAGAATGAGCCAGAGCAAAAGCATTGAGATATAAACATTTAAGAGCACACACAAGCAGTCCTTGTTTATATCGGGAACATATTTCTGTTATAGACTTAAAAAAATAAAAAAGAATCAAGCTCCTTTTCCATCTGCTCTTTCTAATGCTATTCCAACACAAAAATAAAATACATTAGTCACTCACACCTTTGTATCCTTCCGAAAAACAGTCTCACAAGATTCATTATCAAATACCAAGGAATATGTGAAAGAAAACGGGAAAGTCATATTAGAATTTGTTCTAACACATTTGTATCCTTATTAATAAAATACAAGGAAACAATCTCTAGGGATTGATATACCATGGGAAGATTTATCAGTTGTCATGAAATCTAAGCTGAGGCTAAACTTGTGAAGCTTTGCAGCGGCAAAACATTTTGGCATTTTCTTGTCTTGGTAGGGAAGCAGTATCATTCACCTTCTCTTCCTTTAAATTAAGAAAATAAGATAATAAATAAAATCACTCATACATGTCTCAACTTTTAGTGAGCTATTAAACTGAAATTTTAACCAAGCCAGACTGGATCCTAAAGTTATGATTTTACCTGTTTCTGAAGGGTTATAGCAGACATTAAAAAAAATACTAGAATGAAATAAAATCCATGAGGTGGATATTAGTTTTCATGCTCTGATTTTTATGAAGATTCACATAAATGCTGTGATAGAACTTTGCATTAAACTCTCATAATGTCTTTCAACTTACATCTGTATATATGGGTAGATAGTGAGGGAGACTGTTGAGCTTCAAACCCTACGTAGTATTCAGTCAGTTTCAGTAATTGCTGCCTCACAGTTGCATTTGTTTCAGCTCTGCCCACTCCCACCTCTGTGTTTGCTGAAGTAATTCCCAGACCTCTAATTATACTTGGGGATGTAGTTCTCTGGCAGTTTCTTCAGAGATCTACCTGTGAGGCTTCTAGAAATCAGAGTAAAGTTTGGTTGAATCTGGAGGCAGGAGAAGACATCGGAAGAATGGGGGAGGTTTGGAGAGCAGAAAGTGCTTGGCAAAGTTGAAAATTGCTGTGGGCAAGTGAGTTTGATGGAGACTCTGTGGGAAGAGGCAACTTGAACTTTTGCCTAAAGTCGGGCTTTGTGATGAGGCACAGCAGTAATGTGCTAATTACAGGGTACCTCTTCTGTGAAGGCACTTGGCTTCAAAAGGGTGTAAACCTCCAGCTCTCATAAACACTTGCTGTCAGTGGTGATGTTCCCACTGAAGATCATTTTCAGTGTGTGTTGGGGAGTTCAGATGTATGTGACTGTGCTTGTATATATGTGCAGCATCACCAGATGATAGCTTATAGTGTCCGTCAGAAACAGACTGGGGAATCCATGCTGAGGTAGTGAGCAGGAATTTCTGGTGGAGTTTCCTTCCATTGTTTAACTCCCAGATTCTTAGTCCCACAACAGACATTTTTATACCATAGGGATAAACAATAATAATACCTACTGGAAATGGATCTCTTCTCAGCACTTATCAGAGATTACAATAATTTTAACATCCATTGCTATTTGACGCTTTTAGTACTCCAATCACAGAACATTTAAAGGGTCATGTAGGAAACCTAGGGACAAACATGAGTAGGTCTGAAATGATTGAAGAGCCCCAACCCACCTTGCCAGAGAGAATCATGAAAGTATTAGGCAGAACTAAAGTTTCCAAGTCTCAAATGATGTGTCAGGTCACACTGAGATGAGCATTTCCCGCTGTCTGTGTTTTTGGTTTGTATTGATTGCCCTGGAAGAAATAAAGGTGGTGATCCCTATCCTAAAAATTCCTTTTGACACTCATAACAAATGAACTTTAGCATAAGGACACTTTCACCTTTCACTAGTTCTGACACATGTGCAATTCTACACAGCAGAAAAAATTTGACCATGGAAAGTCAACTGTTACTGAATATGTGTATATATGCCTAGATATGGTAGTTTCCTTGGCTCTGGCCATCCCAAAATCTCTGCCAAGTCTACATTTGACATTTATGAATGGAGAATTGGACATTAAGACAGACACAAAAACTTTCACAGCAGGTTATATATATCAAATTCTGGGAATAAATATTTTAAACTAAGACACAGATATTTAGACATTTATGGATTAGTTTTCATAAGAAAAAAATGGGCAAGAGAAGAAGCCTGATTTCCATTTAGTCTCATGTGAGAGGTGCCATTGGCCCTCTTCTCTGTAAAAGAATTGCCCAATGAAAACAATGCATGAGCTGATTAGAAAACAGGATTCAAATCATAGACCTCAATAAAGAGTACCATGGAAATAGTGGGGGCATTCAAACCTGCTAACAAAGCTCCGTTCCTCCAGAGTTAACGTAATTCATATCCCTATACACTTTCACAGATTTTCGTGTCAAGTCTACTCCGAGCTATAATAACTGCTTTAAAGTTAATTCTGATTTTTAAAGGCCAGATCATAAAACTAAGTGAGAACAGTGAACAAAAGGAATTTTAACTGAGGAAATATTATTGGGAAAAGTTTTATAGAAACACTGAGAATTAAATCTAAACTAAAGGTTCCATTTTCTAGTATATATACATGGTATATACATAGTGAATTATCAACTAGTGGAAAAACAGAGGCCATAAATTTTAAAAAGAACCGGGAAGATTATATGGATGGGTTTGGAGAAAAGAAAGGCAAGTAGGGAATTAGGTAATTTGTATTATAATCTCAAAAAATAAAAGAAATACTTTTGAAAAACTGACTAGATACATAGAGTAACACTTGCCATCTTGGGAATGTTAGGTTGAGAGTAGTATCGTTCTTCATAAACCATGGCTGATGGTGCAGTTATCTAATGCCAATGTTAGTGTGAGCAGCGATGCAGAGGATACAAAATTGAGAGTGTAAATAAATACACCTTACTCTTACTGAAGATGCGTAGACTTTTTCCCTTACTGGAGATACATGGTCTTGACCTATTTTTAAAGTCACCATTCATTTGTTTACAATTCATTATATTTAATTTGCTTACATACTTAATATCTAAAAATATTTTAATTTTTGATTCCAAAATTAAGAAAGTGCCATAGGCACACAGTGTCTAGCTGTTATCATATACATATACTGGGGGAATCTTACATATCTTAATATGAGAGCACAGCATGGTGAGGACAGATCTCATACTTTTAGCTCAAGACTTCAAATTTGAGCCGGGCGATGGTGGCGCATGCCTTTAATCCCAGCACTCGGGAGGCAGAGGCAGGCGGATCTCTGTGAGTTCGAGACCAGCCTGGTCTACAGAGCTAGTTCCAGGACAGGCTCCAAAGCCACAGAGAAACTCTGTTTTGAAAAACCAAAAAAAAAAAAAAAAAGACTTCAAATTTGAGGACATGCCTAAGGATTGCGTTGCAAAGCAAACCCCATATCAGTTTTGTTTTTGCTGTTATTTCACAGAATTTACTGTGTGATTTGGGAATTTCTTCGAGACAAATGCTGTGTTTGTTGGGTTCCAGAGAACAGATTTTCATACAAATGCCTGGAAAGATTCAAAGCTTAACTGATACAGTGGAATGTGTCATCAGTAGTAGCATCTGTCAGCTTACAGGAGTAATTGATGGGAAACCTGATAGTGTGTTGTACTTAGTGAATCTAGGTGCATTTGGATGAATTTAGTCAATAAGGGGCTTCTGTATCATGCTCCAAATTCATCTTATTCTTCACAAATAAATATGCTGTTGAAAGTACAGCAAAACATAAAGAAAGGACTTTTTTTTTGCTCATCGATAATATCATTCTAGTTTTTATGCATTGCAGAACTGTATGTGGAAATGATTTGAGATTTACTCCCTACAGGCTGGAAACACAACATGATTTCATGCTCTGTAGTATTTTCACCAAAACTTTTGTATTTCTTCATCATATTGAAAAACAAAAAGTAGCCCAAAATGAAGCTCCCAGAGGCACAGGGGAGGTGATTTGCAATGTAGTCACTTCTAAGTTTGTTCTTACTCCTGCTTTTAAATGGCATGCTTTTGTGAACTTATCAAGAGTAACTAGGAGAAACAAATTTAATTATATCTAACGTCCTACTTTCTTTTCACATAGGAAGTATTGATTGGGAGCATATAAAGATACTGAATAGCAGAATCTGTCTTCCCACTGGGAAGCCTTTTGCTTAGCAACTAAAAAATGGCCTTTCTTTGAGACTTTCTTCACCCATTCCTAATTCTAAAATTGTCTTCCTTCATTGTGTCTTAACTTTGTTAAACACATACATTTAAAAAGGGAGGAAGAACAGACAATAATTTTAAAACAGATAAATGAAGGCATAATAGCAAAATGAAATATAATGAGCAATAAAATGTCCCCACGTTGAATAGAACAAAATTTCTCAGATGCTAAATTTGGTATAAGAAACTTTACCTTAAACACAATTCAAATAATTGTGTTAATGAAATGGCCAGACAGTTACGACTATAACATTGTTCCATGATCTTTACCCCAAGACTGCTTCTCCTGTGAAAATACTGTTGGAATCAGATATAAAATACCATTGCTCAAAAACAATTCCATTAATATGGCAAAGAACTTAGCTACCACCATTATAAAGCCTTATATCACCTATAAAAATTATCTTTTTAACAAAAAAAAAGAATTTTCAAAGTGAATTCTGAGCTAAATCAAATTATAAGTGAAATCTGTATATGCCATATTTATTTCATATTTCAAATATGAATGATGATGTGACTGACGTATAATGTATTATTATTTAAACAAGTATGTTTCCTCCCTCTTTTATTACAATATGCTAAGGTTAATTAAGGCTGACCCTAGCTTTCTAAGTTGGCACACAAACTTAGCTCTGTAAAGTAGAGACATAGAATTTTGAACAATCGGAGCCCAGAGATAACATCATGCTTGTTGCCTCAGACTGCAAGTAGTATCTTCTAGTACAAAAATTAACTAAGTAAAGCATATTTTCTTAGAATGTAGATTATAGTAGTGCTATGAACAATGTTTGTACCTGTGTACATGTGACATACAGAATGTCTGTGCATATTTGTGTGTGTGGTGTTCACGCACAACATTTTATTACTATTTTACATATGCACTTTGCTAGAGTGTGATTTCTAAAACAATGAATTTGGATTCCCTGAGACCCCCTTATGTAACAGTTTTTTGTGCTATTTCCTGACCCATGTTGATTGTATACCGTTTCAAATCTGTAGAGTAGATCATGTGGTTAATTACGTGCAGGAACTCAGACACAGTGAACAGTTTACAAGTCACAGTCCAGACTAGAGATTAGAGGACACCTCTTTAGACTCTGTACCTCACCAACACATGTCCCTTCTGCAGTAGCTCTCGAATTACCACGGCCTGCCTTGTGTGGAATCTGCTCAAACCCTATTGAAGGATTGTCCTTGATTCCATCTGTCCGGGGAGTCCTGAAAAACTGGGATAAAGAGTTGAGGGCACTGAGTGAGAGGGAGCCCTGGGCGTTATATCATCTTCTTTTCTCACTGTTAGATGAAGCAAGAGTCAACAACCATCTTCAAATTCACATCTAAAGAAGCATTGCTTTCAGAGAGGTCTCAGGGCATTCATAAATGAGGAGTGTTTCCTCTTATTTACTTTCAGCTGGAACAGGATAAAGTTACTCTCTAGATATTGGATTCATATTGCTTTGCATAATTTCATATATGGATGCCTAAACTATAAACTGGATTCACAGAGATACTAAATTTGAAAATAATAAATACAGAGCTCTTGTGGAAAACATATTCATATCACTTTTTAATATTTCTTGCATGGTGAGCTCAACACTGAGCCACCCCTTCCCTTCTAGGATCCTTTGAGGGACATTTTCTGTAGAAGAATCACATAAACACTTACTGGGCAAGTGTTAATGATTTACCCAAAAAATGTGCTCAAAATTAATTGCGATAATCTCCCCAGGATTCAGCATACTTGGCATGCAACATATTTATCTAGGAGTTATCTATTTATCTCTATCTATCCATGTATCTATGTATCTATATATAGGAAATGTCTATCTATATCAATCATTTATATATACATATATGTTTGAGTGTGTGTGTCTGTGTGTGTTGATAGGGAGTTGTTTGTTCATTTCTCAGGCACCAGACTCCTGAAATCATCACATAGAAACTACATTATTTGCAATACTGTTTGGCCAATAGCTTAGGTATATTTATGGCTTACTCTGGCTTACTCTTATAACTTAAATTAACCCATTTCTCATAATCTGTGTAATGCCATGTGGCTGTGGCTTACCGGCAAGTTACTGGTGTGTCTGTCCCTAGCAGAAGCTACATGGCTTCTCCCTGACTCTGCCTTCTTTCCACCAGAATTCAGTTTAGTTTTTCCCACCTAGCTCTGTTCTGCTAATCTGCTAAGCCACTGGCAGCTGAAATGTATTTATTCGTTAACCAATAAAAAATAAAAGCAACATGTATACAAAAGGACTTACCATATATAAGTCTTAAAGACAACCTCTTGCTATGATTTTTTTTAAAATTATGTTTTCCTTTTTACCTTCTTCTTAAGTGTTTGACAGGACAATTATCATTATTATTATTTATTAAAATAACCCGTTTCAGTGGTGTCCATTTATGGCAACAACCTGAATTCTTGACAGCTGTCTTTAAACATAACATTTAAAGTTGGCTTTGTCATCTGTTAGCCTATAACTTTCAGAATGTATCTGGATTTGACTAGCGCTTCAGAGTCCTGCCTCCTACCTTAAAGATACCCGAACAATGTGGGTCTCTGTCTCCTTTCATCGCCTGATGAAGGTTAATATTCAGGAGGATGCCTATATGTTTGTCTTTGGATTCACCTT
>NW_004949105.1:10591114-10599867 GCF_000317375.1 Microtus ochrogaster | reverse complement strand
AAAAAAAAAGATACCCGAACAGCACATGCCCCTGAGAAAATGCTTTTCCCAATTAACCAAATGTCTAAATCTTATATTTCCATCATTTACCATGTTCTCATATAATGCATAATCATACTGAGGCAAATAAAACTAATTTACTAACAGTTTGCAATGGAAAAGGACAAACTCACAAATACAGAGAAAAGGCAGAAGTTGTCCCTGATCCCATGCTGTCTCTCTGCAAACACCCTGGATCTCTCCTCAGGCTAAGTAAGAGTCAGAGCAAGAGAGCAAACATGTTTTTTTTTGCAGCTTGCCAGTGGACACGTAGCACCTCAGAGTGTGCCCACAGGGCCGGCCCCCCAAAAGCTAATTGTCTGAATGGATTCCCACAACACTCATCTTTGCCCTTAAATTTACAGTATATCATGCTCAGTTTCTCAAAGAGAAGGTGTCAATTTTATTGTTTATACAAATAAAAGAAATTTACATATTCAAACATGAGTCATGATATAGCCTTACTGATTATTCTGTAAGTATTGGGTGAGTAGTCTTGGATTATTTTCTAAATTACTAGAGTTAGATTAGTTCCATTGATAGTTTTCATACATTATCAGTTTATAATAAAATCCCATAAGTTAGAGATAAAGTCATCTGCCAGGTAGAAATCAGAGCCAGCATCGGTTTCCATGTTTTTAACTAATGAAGTTAATCTTCAGATTTGGCTTGGCTGAGACAAACATCTTTTGTTAAATTTTGCTTCACACAAATATCAACAGTCTAGTTATAAAATTAAGGCCTGTGTTTTTAGAAGTTTTATTTAATTAATAACCAATGGTAACAATACTATATTTTAGAAACACAACTTCTGACTGATATTGGCAATGTTGTAGATGAGAAATGAATACTTGTAAAAGTAATATACTTCTGTCTTCAAAAAAGTTAAATTATGTAGAATACAAATAAAAGATGGGTGTGTAAAACTATGAGGATTGAAGATATAATTTTGTGGTGGTGGTACATTTGTCTAATATGCAAATGTTTTGGATTTGATTCATGCCACTGTGTGGGGGGGTGTATATTTGTATGTGTGCATTTGTGTAATTTTATATGTCTGAATTCTGTGGCTTTATAACTATAATAGAAGAAATAAAGTTGGTAAATGGTCCTATGAAATGGAGTATATGGAAAGTTTATCAGACAAGCAAGTCAGATAATTAGGGCATCAATAAATAAATAATGTCAACCAGTGAGGCAATGGGTTATCTTTGGGAAGACATTTTTGTAAATAAGTGTGTGTTGAGTCATCGAAAAGTGCTCAGTGAATGCTAGCTGTGTTTCTGTAGAACAGAACAAACAGGAAGTAGATCAAATTTTTTTTCTAGGGGTATGGTAGGTAGAAGGAGATTGACATCAAAGACTGAAGAAGGTCATTTGATTGACTTTTGTTTGCACACAAGGAAAACTGAGAAGCTACTCAAAGACTCTCATCAGAGGCACCATACTTTTCCAATTTATCTTAAAAAAAAATATCTGAGTACATTGGTGAGAATTCACTGCAGGAAACTTAATTAAATGATGGAAAAGAATCAGGAGGGTATTTTGTTAAAATCTGTAAGACATGAATGTTTCCTGACCAAACCAAGAAGTGAGGGCATAGACGAATGAGTGAATGAATGAATGACCAAGGCAGAGAAGATATTAAACAACCAAGGTGATGGATAGTGGAAGTCTAGTAATTGCAGGCACAGCCTATGGAGGATTAGAAGTAGCTTCAGAGTATAAGCTCTTGAGAGCAGCTCCTCAAAAGCACATGCAGCTAATTGACTTATTGTCTTATTTTCTCCTTGCTCACAGATGCTTCCCATTCTAAAGTTCTTGCATTTCTGGTACAATTTTACCAGAATTTTCCTGTCCAGATTATCACTTCGTAATGGATTTCTCTCCTCCGACTTCCATTTTACCTTATATCCACCTTCTCAGAGAGATAGGGCATATTAGCAGTACTGAGCCAGTAATGAAGCATCAGACTACAACATTGAAATACCAGTGGACTAGTAAATGTTCTTTGCTTTTCTTAAAATTTTCTTTAGATGCCTGGTTTTAAGGCCATGTGGCAATATGATCTAAAACAGAGTATTGCACAAAACAGTGTCTTTTAAGACGAACCCTGGTGTGTCTGTGAACACTGCTACCTGTCTAGCACCAAACACGATGGAGATTGATAAATAATCAACTTCTAGAGGTCAAAAGTAACACTCCATAAATGTGGCATTTAGCTTGTGATCATGAGTACACAAGCACGCAGAAACCATTAGAATAAACAGTACTGAGAGCTTACATGGTACAAGAGACTAAAAAAGGACAATACAGCCTCACCAAACACCTCACCTGAAGATCTTCATCTATACTTTTCACCTGCTCCCCCTTATCTGAATTCCTTCATCTGAACCCCTAAGACGGAGGACAGTGGCAGGTATCCATCTGTCATCCTACTAATCTGTGTGTGCTAAGGAACTGACAGGCAGAAAACTCCTGACTGTCCCGTGGTTTCAGCTCAACCTGGCTCACATTGATGAGTGTGGCTTCATCCACTTGTAATTCACTGGCTTCTTGCTTCTTTATCCTGCTTTCACTCTTGCACCTTGCCTCTGCAACTCAACGAGAACTTGGGGTTCGATTTAATTCTGCAAACCAGAACTCAGCTGCTGCTGCTCAGCACTGTGCCTCCAGCGTTCTTCAATGGGGTTATCTCATAACTAAAGTGACTTTTTATGCATCTCTGTCATCTCTTTAATTCTGCCTCCCACAGAGCCTCTTAGCACTCATGAAATCCACTGTGAACTTTTAAGCCAGTTTGGTATTCTGTAATTGGCTTTCAGTTTGATAGATATATAGATAAAATGAATCATTATGTTATATACAATGTGTGAGTTGGGGATAAATATTAGTAGTTAATATAAAAATAAAAGAGCCTGCATTTGCCAGTTACTAAGGTTCATCAGAGCAAATTGGAAAATTGCAGCCAACAATACCAATAGAGCTTGAGATTTATTATTAATAAATTATTATTTTGTGGAGCACACAACCATGTTGTGTTAGGAGCGGCGGGGCTGCGTCCGCAGCACCCCGCTGCCCGCAAGGCTAGCTTTACTCGGAATAATTACATGGACACTGTATTCATTTAATCACTGCTTGGCCATTTCTATCTAGCCTCTTCTAGGCTAACTCTCGCACCTGGACTAGCCCATCTCTAATAATCTGCTGTAGCCCACAAGGTGGCTTACCAGGGAGATTCTAGCCTACGTCCATCCTGGGTCGGAGCTTCATCATGTGTGCCTCAGAGAGCAGAGCTCTCGCCTCTGCCCGCAAGAGTGGAGCATCATGTCTCTCTGAGGCGTCTGTCCCCAAGAGGAGAGCTGTCGAGTCTGAGCTCACTTTCTCTTCCTCCTAGCATTCTGTTCTGTTTATTCCTCCCACCTATGTTTTAACCTATCAGGGCAAGCAGCTTCTTTATTTAATTAACCAATGACCTTTCTCCATCACAACCATACTCATCTGTGTTTCTAATAGCATAGTTGTGACGCTTGGGATCCCAAGTTACTGCAATGTTTATGACCTCTTCCTGGCTTTCTTTAAGAGACTCAATATCAGTGTAAGTTTCTGACTTTTAGACCAATAAAGTTCGAAAGTTGCTTCAACATCTTTACTGCTCTTGACTGATCCATCACTGGGGTGGATGACTGAAAGGCAAAGCACAGGAAAACCTTGCCCAGCCTGAATAATATCCTTACCAAGTTTTCATAGAAGCACCGCCATCATAAGAATATAGCGCTTGGAGAAGCTGTGTCAGAACAGATGAAAACACTTCCGTCTGTACATTATGCTTAAGATCACATGTGTTAGCAGCGTACTTACTTATTTGTAAAAAAAACTCTAATAAATAGAGTTTGGGAATGAACAAATAAACTAAATCTTCTCAAAGCTGTCAATGAATTTTACAATGTATAAATAGTGCAAAGTAGTGCAAGGATTTAGAGAATCAGAAAGTTTGGGTAGGTAAATATAATTTTGGAAAACGTGGACAATTGACTTTGTACTTTCTGGAATCAGTATCTTGTATCGGTGGCTGTTTTTTCTGCTATTCTATGCTACATTAAGGGAACTGACTCTGAAATAGAAAGAATGGAGTTTCAAAACAGCTTTACACTTTAGAAATTTAAAAGTGCAAAACTGAAAACACAACAAAGCATACATCTAGATTGACAACTGTGTACCCTCTGTGGAATCGAACCAGGTCCTCTGTATGGGAGACATGGTGAAGCATGAACTATCTGAGGGATATTTATTTTCAGTGAAAACTTGTTTCTCTATCTTAGCTCCACTATTATTTCAAGTAGAAGCAGTTTTAAGTTTTTATGGCTCAACTGAATGGTGCCTTTAATGAGCATAGAGAAACACTGACCTCTTTGATTAGGGTAAGGATACCACAGCTGTAAAAATTAAAGACTGAAACCATGAGCTTCATTTATATGGAATAAACTGGAAGCTACCATTGGCACCTAAAAGTCCCCTAAACCCCAAATATCAGTAAAGAAGTGGAGGTGTGTAAGGGAGAATCCGCTTCACCAAATGTAGACTATAAAACTTGTTCTTTTCTATGGCACAGTTGCTCCTAAGCCCTGAGACCCCAAGCAGACCACCACGGAGTCACATACTTCAGAATGCAAAAGCAAGGTTTTGTATATTATGTATGGGCTACCACAGGTCCTCTGCCTCACAGTCTGGCACAGCAGATAGAGGGAGAAGAACCCACCTGCTATTGCAAGGGGTTCATAAAGACAAAAACCACAAAAGCAGTCACCAGATGACAATTTCAAAGTACAAAATTTCTTATCCTATATCACAATTGGCTAAAGGTTAGATAAAGCTTAGATGTTATTCTCTGATAGGCTGTCGCTGCTTAGGAGTGTTTCTTCTCTATGCCCCCGCAACTATCCCTTGGTCACGTACTCAGGATGTCTGCTGACCCTTTGCTAACCACAGGAGCTGCTTGGAAACTTATCTGATTGATCCCTTGTTACTCAATAGATAGGGGAAGTTAGGTGGTCAGCAGTTTTGTGTAGCTTGGGTTTTTCCCGTTAGCTAATATTTCCACTAAAAGAGGGCTAGTGATCCCTGGCTTTCCTCAGGGGTAGGGGTGAAGCTTGAAGTCCCACAAGGTCCCAGCACAAAAATGGAATCTTTTCCAGCCTCACAGTACATTATATAAGTCCTGTTGGTGATTCCTGAAATATTCTAGAACTGGAGTTGAGAAATTTCTGCCATCTTTATACAGCTACCATTAACATGTTGCATATCCACTCCGCTAATCCTCTCAGGTCTTTACATTTCTGAGCATGCATTGTTAATATAGTTCATGTATGTTCTCTAATCTGATGGGTGAGTGGCTTCACTTCGAAAGCTGTGGCAGTTTCCCTTCACTCCTCCCCCCCTTTTCACCAAACAGTCTTAATAAATGTCCTCTTCGTAGTCCTGCCATTTGATTACAGAAAATGCTTTTGGAAATGCAGTCCGGAAAGAAGACCTCTTTATTATGATGCTTAATAATGAGACCTCAACGCAAACTGAGACATTGTGACTTACACGAATTGATGCATCACAGCTCTGTACTGAAGAAAAGGAAGAGTGGAAACAACAGTTTGGAAACACTGAGATTACCCTTAAATCTTTCTCCCACCTATTATTGGTTTCTCCTTCTTATATTATGTCTGCAATGGGATAACTTCATTGGGATCACATTTGAACTTCCATTTATCATTATAGCTCAGTCAATGTGAACTTATTGAAATATATGGAATATATTAATATATACATATATTTAAATATCATAAACTAATTAAGATTCATAATTATTATATAAGTAGAGAAAATTTCCAGAGTGTTTTTTTTACTTTAATTAGGTAATCAATAACTAGTTATTATAGTAAATTATATTCAGAAGTCTTCAAAGTTTTAAAACTGGTCTCTGTGAATGCATTTCAATATACAAGCCAATAGAGAACCACATCTCTATATTTTATGGTAGACTGTGTTTCCCTATAGTCTGCGTATTATGTTGATTTAAGTTTTTATTTAATCCAGTGAGACTTTTTCTGCATTGAATGAAAAAGTTACTATTGTTGTGCGTTCAAACAAAACAGGCAATATTCTGTTCTTATGATCCTAAATGTAGAAAGATGTTCATCTCTTTGAGTGAATTAAAGATTAATTAACTTTGCATCCTCTGACAGCCACTGATTTGGAAATTCTCTGTAATTGGAAGCTATAAGTTCTGTTTCTGTAAGCAGGAAATCATACTCATAGATAATATGCAGATACACCAGACACCGACTCATCTAGAGCACTGATGTACATTTTTATTTATAAAAAAGCAAATTTTATGCTCAGAAATAAATTGAATCAAACCAATTGCATTTCAAAGATTGTATACCTAATATTATTTGCTCTTTAATGAGAAATTAGATCCTTAAAACTGTTCTTGTCCTACTATAAACTGACTAAATGCCATGGCCCTGTCTCATCTCTCCTTGCTGTGTTCCCTCTCATTATTGCAATGAATGAATGCAAAGGCGACCCAAGTCCTTGGTAGAACCTGCTGACATGGGTGTGCTTTTTAGATCTGGCTTTTATGACAGTCACAGTGGAAAGGTGTCACAAGATTGTTGAAATACCTTGCCTTTATAACTCTGCATTTGATTTCAGATTGTGTTCTGATTATTGAATTTAATATCATTAATTTATGAGTTTTAAAGCTTCACTAACCTGGCCTTTAGCCAACGATATTTGCAAAATCCATTAGTAATATGCATATCCAGAAAGGACCACCTTAACATTGGAAACGCAGAACTTAATTACTCCCAGTTACAAAGATAAAAATTATAAGAAGTATCTAGATAGACAGATATTTTCTGGGGACACTGGAAAACCTGTAACAAGAAAGTTAGTGACCAATAGCTTACAAAAATCTTTTTCTGGCATGCACAAAGGTATCGAATATCTAGGAATAACAGAATACCCAGAAACTGAGAAAGAAGTTACATTTTTATCCTTTTGGCCAGGGAGTAGCCCTAGAATTTAGATTCTACTAAATAGACTATGGTTTGGATATTTCATAGGGTTCTTTTACCTTCCCTTAGGACCAGTTTAGAACCTGTGCTTTCTTATTTTTAATGATATTAAATAGGCAAATTACTTTTACTGAAAGTATAAAAATGCATAACCATCACAGGAGATGTTAAAAAAAATGCCACAAAATTCAGTAATCATCCATGATAAAAATAACTCGGTATTTATACATCCAAGAAATGTGCATCAATACAGTAAAGAAAACATGTGGTAGGACCACAGCGAACGTAATATTCGACAGTGAAATTTTTGAAAAATTTTACTTAAGGTCAGGGATAGAAACAGGCTGCCAGCTCACAGTTCTATTTTATGTAGTTTCAGAAGTCATGGTCTAATCAGTTAGACAAAAATAAACCAAACAAACAAATCAAAGCTGTCCAAATAAGGAAAGTGTATGCAAAATGAGCTATAATTAAATCAGATCCAGTGGAGTTGGTGTTAGAGAGCTCAGCCAGGACTGCTGGAAGAGTGAATCTCTGGGAACAGCAGGGCCGTCTCTCCGCCCCTGTGTTTTCATATGTGAATAACAAGCAGCTTAGTATTTGGGGAGGCAATAAACATATCTTTTTGTTGTTTTTTACTTTATTTTGTTTTAAAAATATCTATATTTTTCGTTTTACGTACCAATTCTAGTTCCCACTGCCTCCCCTCCTCCCATTCCCACCATCTCCCCTAGGCCCATCCACTCCTCAGAGAAAGTAAGACACATTGCTTTGAGGAAGGATCAAGGCCCTCCCTACTATATTTAGACTGAGCAAGGCATCAATACAAAGAGAATGGGTTCCAAAAAACCAGTACAAGCAGTAGTGATACATCCTGATCCCAGTGCCAGTGGCCCCACAGTCTATCCCAGCCATACAACTGTCACCTAAATTCAGAGGGCCTTGTTTGGTCCTCTGCTGGTCCCTTCTGTTGGGTAGAGTTGGTGAGCTCTCAGTACCTCACATAAGCTGTTTCAGTGGGCATCCTCACCATGGTCTTGACCTCTTTGCTCATATTCTCACTCTTCCCACTCTTCTCGGGACTTTGGGTGTTTATCCCAGTGCTCTGTTGTGGATCTCAGCCTCTGCTTCCACAAGTTGCTGGATGAAAGTTCTATGGTGACATTTAATAGTCATTAATCTGACTGCAGGGCAAGGCCAGTTCAGGCACCCTCTCCACTATTGCTTAGGATGTTAGCTGGGGTCATTTTTGTGGATTACTTTCTCTAGTGTCAAGTTTTTTGCTAGCCCTATAATGGCTCCCTCCTTCAAGATATCTTTTTCTGCATCTAATGAAATGATCATATGATTTTTTTCTTTCAGTTTATTTATATGATGGATTACATTGATAGATTTTCATATGTTGAACCAGCCCTACATCTCTGGGATGAAGCCTACTTGATCATAATGGATAATTTTTCTAATGAGTTCTTGGATACGGTTTGCTAGTATTGTGTTGAGTATTTTTGCATCAATGTTCATGAGTGAGATTGGCCTGTAATTTTGTTTCTTGGTTGAGTCTTTGTGTGGTTTTGGTATCAGAGTGACTGTAGCTTCATAAAAGGAATTTGGCAATGACTCTTCTGTTTCTATATTGTGAAA
>NW_004949105.1:10558319-10582597 GCF_000317375.1 Microtus ochrogaster | reverse complement strand
TTTTCTCAATTAAAAAAAAGAATTTTTTTTAAAAAAGAAATTAATTCAGTAGGATAAAAAATAAAAATAAAAAAAAGATATCTTTTTCTTTGCTCTTCTCTGTCCTTCCCCCATCTCAACTATCCATATCCCATTTCCTCAAGTTCTTCTTCCCGCATCCCTTCCTCCTTCTCTTCAACCATCCCTTCTCCCCCCATTCCCATGCTCCCAATTTTTTCAGGAGATCTTGTTTATTTCCCCTACCCAGGAAATATGTTTCTCTTAGGCTTCCCCTCATTACTTAGCTTCTCTGGAGTCTCATTATCCATTGCTTTACAGCTAGTATCCACTTATGAGTGAGTACATACCATGCTCATCTTTCTAGGTCTGGGTTAACTCACTCAGGATGGTTTTTTTTTTTTTAGTTTCATCCATTTGCCTGCAAATTTCAAGATGTCATTTTTTTTTCTGCTGAGTAGAAAATGTGGCACATTTTCTTTATCCATTCTTCAGTTGAAGGGCATCTATATTCTTTTCAGGTTCTGGCTATTACAAATAAATAAGTAGATCTTTTTGAGATTAAAAGATAATTATTTCATTTCTCTCCACCATTTCTCCCTCCAAAGTCTTCTACATTCCATTATTTGTTCATTTTTGACTCCATGTCCTTTTTCTATTATTATTATTATTATTATTATTATTATTAATTATTTTTTCTTAACTGTATGGTGGAGGAAATGCCATTTGTTGGTTCTCGGCTACCTGGCTAGCTTAGAGCTGAAAGAATCACACAGAAACTGATTTAATTAAATCACTGCTTGGCCCATTAGCTCTAGCTTCTTATTGGCTAACTCTTATATTAATTTAACCCATTTCTATTTATCTGTTTATGGCCAAGTGTCTGTGGCTTACCTAAATTCTGGCATTTGTCTCCGGTGGCTCCATCATTTCTCTCTAATTCCTCCTCCTTTCTCCCAGCATTCCATTTAGTTCCCCCTCCCAGTTCTGTTCTTCTCTGACATAGGCTCAAAGCAGTTTCTTTATTGATTAACTAATAAAAGCAACACATAGACAGAAGAACTTCCTACACTACCTGCATGTATGTATATATACCTATACTAATAAATACAACCTTCTAAATCTGAATAATATTATTTTTATGTATGTTTTCAGTGCTGACCATTTGGTACTAAATAACAATTTAAGAGAAAACTGATATACCTCAGAGAGGAGAATATTGCAAATTACTCTTTTCTATTGCTCTGCTGCACTTTAGAATTCAGAGAAGTTAGAGTTATGAGATTGAAATATTACAGAATGCTAAATCAAAAATGATTTCCAGCCTAGTACCCAAAGAAGATTTTATTATCAGATGGTTGGAGCAAAAAAGCATGCTTCACATTGCTTCCTGGACAAGAAAACAGGCTTCTTTATAGAGAGAAACATCTAGAGAAATATGAAGCAAATAGATACTTTTAAAGGTCAGAGGACCAGACAAAAGAGCAGTACTTTAGGTTTATTTTTTATGATTAGATTGACAGAAGAAGGTTCTTTGTCGCTGCTTTTCTTTTGTTATGTTTAAATAGCACGGAAGGGTTTGTAGAGATGAGTCAGCAGTTAAGAGCTCCCGTGACTCCACAAGATCAGAGTTCAGTTCCCCACACCAACAGACACCTGTTCATAAACATTTATGCCTCCAGCTGCAGTGAATCATACAGCCTTTTCTGGCCTCTTTAGGCACCAAAAACCATGTGCCTATACAAATACACACAACATACATGTAAATATAAAAATTCAAATTCTGACTAAAAAAAAATAATGTCAAGAAAAAGGCATAAGGGGAGAAGAGAGAGGCCACACAAAGAGAAGTCAAAACCACTGTGCTCTGAAATGTGGAGTTGTATTTGAGACACAGCTTCTTTGCTTACTTTTTAGTTAAATTAGTTCCTGTGGAAACACTTTTAATTGGAGAAACCACTGAAAACCTCCCATCAATTTCAGTTGGAAGATCAGAAGGAAGGACAGATGTTGACGGCCTCTAATAAAGTATCTTGGTTTAATTTCTACACATTGCTTTGTCTGAAATTTAGCCAGTTTGTGGCTATGACTACCCCAGGTTCTAAGGATGATCATAAACCATTTAAGTATGAATTGAAGACACAGCTGATATCCTTTGTCATGGGGCTCAGTCTCTTCCTAGGCCTCACCACTGATCGCAGAGAATTGTTACCAAAATAAAATGGATTTCCTACCAATCATGTTTTTAGTGACATAGTGAAAAATCTGCCAAAATATCCTTCCTCAGATCTCAGTCATATAGGCAAAGTGCTGATGTCTCAGGTGCAGACTAGGGTCCAATTTGTTTTCTATCACTCTCTGAAGAGGGAAGGACTTGTTTCCTCATGACTGATATTTGATGGTAGCATGGGCTTCATATACCATTTGTAATAATTTCAACTAAAAGAATCATTTATGTATCTTTCTGATTTACTTCAGAAGACAAGGTGTGTGGTAACTATGTACCTGAGGTTACCTTACAAGTTTCTAGAAAGTCTAGTGACTTATAATACTGATTTGAATGATACTTAAATTATTCTCTTTTCTCTTCCCTACACTTAGAATAAATGTATAGAGGGGTGTGTGTGTACCAAAAAAGTCTTGTTTGGTAATTTCTGTACTGAACTTAATATGGAATTATATTAACAAGCAACAAGTCTAATAGAAAGCACTATGTAATTTGATCAATTGATCAATACGTCAATGACAAGAGAATACAATTTGGAGAAGTGTATTGAGAGACAATATATTGAGAACCATGTATAAATGTGTCAGAAATACAATAAAAATCTTTTGTTTTCTGTTATTCATTCTTTTGACTATACTCTTTATTTTGTTTCTTGTGAAAGATCATGCAAATAGATATTCACATTTCACCATGTCCTGACACATAATCTTTTACCCTTGTATTTATGGTATTATAGTATTATTTTTCCTGTTACAAGACATTATCACTTCTGATCCACTTACCTAATGCTTGTGTTGTATAAATATAATAAAGCATAATACTATAAAAATAACTATACATAATATTGTAATTGAGGGTGGGGCCTAACCTTACTTGGCGTGTGTGAGGCCAAAGAACCAAATACATGATAAAACCAAATAAAATAAAATGAACTGTAATAGACAAATCGCATAAAAGTGTATATCCTAACACAAATTGCATATCATTCCAGCAAGACACAACCTAAATCACAGGAATGTTGCAATGCTCACAGATTATGATCTTCCTTAAGACAATATTCAACATGAGCATATGTATGACCTTGTTTTAAGTTCTAGGCTACATTTCTGATGCTGGGATGGAAAACCCTTAGAAAAGGAACTTAAAGAAAAAGAGTTTGTGTTTGTTTGTATTCCCAAGATACAGCCCATCATTGTGGGGGAGCCAAAGTGTCAGAACCTACACAACTAATCAGATCCCTGCTCAAGAGTCAAGAGAGAACTAACACATGCAGTGTGGCATCCAGGTCACATTCTCTTCCATTTTGGAGTTTAGGAGTTCTTAGCTAGGGAATGCTGCTCCCTACAGTGACTAAGAACTTCCCAACCTAATTCCCATAATCCAGATAACACTCCAAAGATGGTTCACATCCAACTTGATCTAGACACATTTTCTCTGACACTCCCTTCCCAAGAGATTCTATATTATGGCAAGCTGACAGTTAAAATTAACCATCACTTGAACTTTGGGTGTCAAAAGAAAAAAAAAGTTGTTCTCATATTGTGGGAAGCTTTTCTTTTTCTCAGGAACTAAGGGGAGGGAGGAGTGGAAAATCACCCCCCTACAGTGTGCTTTGTTAAGTTGCTGAACAATGAGAAGTGGCTTTTGTCTGAATATGTGTTTGTTTTTGTCAGAAAGGATTAAATTCACATGAGTTGGACATAAGTGGCAGGTTGTTTGGAAGAATCTGTATTCAAGCCTCTTCATCAACTGCCTTTGCTGCTTTGTAACTGCAAATGAAGCTGTTCCCCCAGATTTGTTTTTGTTTTTGTTTTTTTTTTTTTAAACAGAGCCTCTTGTAGCTCAGGAATGTGCCAACTTTCTGTATAGTTGCTTGAACTTCTGAACTTCCTGCCTTCCACATGCTGGGAACCAACCTCACCTCACCAGGCCCTGTTTAAATGGTTTGAAGGTTGAACTCAATGCTTTGGGCATCTGAGATAAGCGCCCTACCAACAGAGAAATATTATCAGTCCTAGCACTTCACACATGCAATTTTGTAACTTGTTACTTCTTTTGACTAGTAAAATATGAACTAGGTGATTCTGTGTGAATTCTGCTGCTGGGCTTTAGGATGAATTGTCTCAATATTTGGTTTGAGAACAACATAGTCACATGATGAAAAACATGTAACAGGTAAAGGAAGAACATATTTGGAGGACATAGATATTGATGGTGAATGTCCCCAAGATATCTTTTCTCTCATAGAAACAGAAGATTACTTTCAGGATATGTATAAGCCCAATGAAGACCCAAAGAACTATGTTCAGCTTATGCTGGAGGTAAATATGTCTACAGATTTTAGACATAGGAGGATTGTAAATTAAGATGGAATACACATAATAGACTACTACAGTTCCAAAGATGGTTGCCTGCTTTTGCCAGGAGAGTTTACTAGTCTTCCAGTCTTTCCACTTGTTTGTTTTGCTCAATAGAATATAAACAAAGTTGATATTTGTTTCCTTCTCTAAGATACTCAATATTGTGCAAAACTGTGGATTTTCTTCAGTTTATGCTTTCCCTGAGATAAATTTACAGTGCCCATTTGGAGGATGAATGATAACCGTGCACCTAGGTAGAAACTGAACAACATGTGTCTAGCAGCACCTATGTTGCATAGAGTGGTAAGTTCCTGGGAGTAGGAAGGATATCATTCTGTGACATGAAATTCTTATGAAAGGAAAATAATATTATAAACTTTAGTATCTAGAGGCCTTTGAATCATATATCTATATAATACACATGAATATATATATTCAAGAGTTTGAGCCTATTTGAGATAAGAATAAACTATCCTGTTGAATTCCCTAAAATGGCCACACTCAACCCACCCTCAGGCGATATAGGCACATTCCTGAAATTAGCAGAAGTCCTCCTTGAGCCTGATTCAAACATCTGAAGCCTTAGATTAGAAGTATATGCAATTCTGCAATTCTCACAGCTTTCTACCAAACCTCACGTAAGCAAAGACAATGATTCTATATGTAAAATATTGATAGATATCACTGGAAACTTTTTAAGGGGTAATATTACTATAACTGTCCTGGGAGTCATCCGCAGGCAACTAAGGCTAGAAAAGCTTTTCCCCTTTCTTCTTCCATGCCTAAGTCTCTTTTTCCATCTGCTCAGTCAAGACCTTCATTATGAATTCTGTATTGACAGGCAACCGAATGTCCTAGGGCATCTGGCTTCCACTCTGGAAATATATCGTTAGTTGCCATTTATCAAGATATTTAAAAGTCAGGCAAAATTAATAAAGTTATAGGGATTGTTTATCATGTTAGTACATGTCTGCAATTCCAATATTGGGTAAATAGAGAAAGGACACCCACATTCTAGGCTGTCTTTGGCTTAGTAAGGACCAGGACTACAGAGTCATACATCACAGAGAATGCAGAAGGCTAGTTAAAGGATTTGTCAATCAAATTCTCAGTAAATTTGTAGCAAGTGGTCTGATGATATAAGTGGATAAAGCTGGTAAGTTGGGTGTTTTATGATAGTATGATAAAACAATAAACATATTGTAGTAGAAACAGGCCGGCATGATTGTGTAGTGGTAAATGCACAAGATGTGGCTCTTTCAGTGGCAGTAATTTATTATATACTCTTACTTCCCTTTTTAACTAGATGAAGAAAATTATTTTATTCAATTCATTATCATTATTATTAATTCTTACATTACACATTCTATTTTATAGCTAGTTTATCTATTATATGTTTATGCATCTTATAGAATGACTACAAAGTATTTTAAGAGTCTGCATCAGAATACAGTAATTTCCAAAGAGGCTTAGAGGCAGAAATAAGAAGCCAATGGGGTGAAAACAAGTATTATTATTTTATTCTTACAAACCTGAGAGAGAGCTATTGAAGGCACCTGTTACTGAGTCAGCCTGCAGGGAAACATATTTGAGCTCCGTATCAGGGTTGATTTAAAATCACAGAGGAGAAGACTAGCACATGAACCAGATGGATAAATTGTCAGATGAATGAATGATAGAACTAGATAACTTAATGGGTAATTACCTGACTGCAATTCATGTAGACCATGCCAACAGTGGGGGCCAAGCTTAGCTGACATACCTGAGACAATTAAGAAATCTCTACTTCTCAGTACCTTGATACATACACTAGGTGGTCAGATGACATGTTGATGGGCTCCTTTTCATCACAGTCTTTAGACAGCTTCCTTTTTATGGTCCAGGTAAACATGTTACAGGCTTTCCTAAGTCTGGTGAGTTTAATGAATTCTTGGGCCTGACTTTCCTGGTATGATTTTTAATATTTCTATATGTTTGCCTGATTATGACTAACTACAATAAATTTATATGATGACACCCTCCTCACTTTTATAAAATATAATTTTTATGTTTGTGACTCATGGGATAGTTGAATAGATGGTAATGTTCAATGACCACCACAGTATGGAGTAATCTTTTCTACATGACTACCCTCCAAAATGAGCAAAATTGTGCTTTCTAAATGGAGCATCTACAGGGCAAGTTCATGCTGTAAAAGGACAATTTCATGAAATAGGTTAATTTAGATTAAGGAACAGTCTGATCTCCCAACAAAATAGAAGAAAGAAATGATGCTAGTTTTGCTTATTTTAAAGCATATTGTAGGAGCAGCACAAAAATGCTCAAAATTTTTGAGTTCAAGGATATACATTTGAAATTTATGCTACTCGGTAGATTTCTGTTATTGACAAGTGTTGACTATATTCTTTCCAGTAGGGAAGCAGATAGTTTATGGTGTTTAATGCCTAACATTTTTTGTGCAGCATTCTGAGCATATGCCTCTGATGACTTTAAAGAAAATCTTAGATGAGGTGACATATGAGAAGAGCACAGTTCTTCTTCATATTTCTTCCCACAGGGCATGAAAGCATCTCATTTCCCTTCCCTCTGAAAGTCTTGATAGTAAACCACAATTCCCTTCAGCAAGCTCTAGAGTGTCTTTTTATTTATAGCAGGTAAAGAAATAGGTAGGGACACTGTTGATGACAAATGATAGCCATTATGTCCACTTTTCAGCATGGAGATTTGCAATATGAATTTGGTGTTGACTGTCTGCTTCTGTTGAGTGTGTGTGGAACTGCTTACATCTGCACTTTCCTACGATTGTGATTGCCATTGTCTGGCCACTCTCCAGTTGACTGTGTGAGTGTTAAAAACTCTTTCTTTAGGTTGAAACGACCTCCTGTGCATCATGTTGGTTACCATGCTAACCAGAGATGATCTTGTTGATCTCATTACAAACTCAAAAGATGTTATCCTGTATTACTTTTCAGAGCATCTCTCTGGCAAGTGGAGTGTTTCACAACTTCCAGAAACAGAAAAAAAAAATTACAACTCGATCATGAGGCTAAGCATAATTTAAAAGAGAGAAGCAAAAGTAATATTTTTTTAAAAAATGTAGGGTGTGTAAAAATATTCAGGACGTGCCTCCTGCATTCTATTTTATTAAGATTCATTTTATTTACGCAATAGCAGGATTATCATGTATAAAAATGTGACTAACAAAATATATTATACATTAGAAGCCCCTACTTAAAATACAATATAATTAGTATATTTATTTTGCTACTTACATAAATATACACAATAGTTAGTACAGTCTACTGAAAAGAAAGCTAAATCTTCTAGAATTTTCCATCCTTTTCACACTAGACTTAAATTGGTTTCTTTGTCTCTAAGCACCCAGTCATATTCTTTCCTCTGTTCATCAGCTCAGCCGATGACTGATGTGTTCAGTTTCTGAGATACGAGTTACTCTCATCTTCATATGTCTGCAGAATTTGCCCTTCCAACCAGAATCACTCAGGGTGGAGGAAGTGGTCCCACATTTTCCATTCCTACCATATCTGTGTCTGGACATTAGAATAAGTCATCCTGAAACAATAAGAGGTGATTACCTATATTTATATACCAATAAATCTCCATTGTAGTCCACTGTGGAACAGCCACTTGGCCAGTACTGTTTAACTGCATTGTCTTGTGTGGAAATGTCACATGAACAGGCCCCAGGAACCGAATTTGGCCTTCAGTAGCTCTCAATGACAAAAACGCAGGAGGCAGCTGTGTTCTTTTTTTTACTCACAGCCTCATCTTCCTGCAGTAACTGGTCCAGGCTTTGGTCCCAGCATAGATATTACTGAAACTGTCAGCCTCTTGATTGAGTTTAGTTTGCAGTGAGCGGAGATTTTGGCTTTGTCCCGTGCCATATTTGTTATCAAATATGAGGCAATACATTTGTTTTGAGTTAATTTTGTGATATTCATTTTTTTAGTAATAGATACTATATCAATCTAGGTTACATCCTTCTTTTCTGTCAGGATTTATTTCCCTCCCCCTCCCTGCATCTTGCAAATATGTATGATGGGTGCTCAACAAGTCTTTAGACAGTCAACCACTTTGTAGGAAGCAAATATCGCTTGTCTTCCTTAAAAGTCACCCTTCGTGTAAATCAAAGAAGCTTTTGACTGTCATATGGAGACACTAACACATATTTAGACAACGTATTACCTGCCTTCATAAATCACCGGCTTGCCTTGTGTTATTTATTACTCAACATTGAAACAAACGAGAAGACTCCCCAGATACTTGAGTCCTGTGCTGACAGCCCTCCACCCTATAAAGGCCTTTCCTCTGGTGAGTGGTGGCTGCCCAAAATGAAAGAAGTTTCTGAAGGCGCTGGAGTGGAGGGAAGCAGAAGAGAAAAGACGAGAGCACCCAAGAACAGAAACAGCAGTGTCTTGAAAAGTTTCCTGTTCCCAGGTTGAGTTATTTTTCTTTCTGCTACCTGGAAGAAGAGGAAAGCATTTTGAGTATGTTGCTTCTTCATCAAAAACCTCAGGGCTACATCTGCATCACAGTGATAAAATTACACAGAAGAAATATGCATCTCGGGAGAGCTGAAGTATTTCATTTATGGCAGCCTGAACTAGAAATGGATTTCGGGAAATGCGGCACCCTTCCTTCTTCGGTAATTAGAAATAATTTATACATAGCTATTAAAAATACACAACAAAAATCACATCTTTTTTTTTTTTTTTTCGAGACAGGGTTTCTCTGTGGCTTTGGAGCCTGTCCTGGCACTAGCTCTGTCTTTTAATTGCTCACTATTCTATCCGATACACATAAAACATTCAAACTGAGCTTAATTCTGCCCTACCTTAAGCCATCCTTCCAATATGTTCCACTAGTAATATGAGATAATTACTAAAATGTACCCTCGAGAATATTTTCCGCAACAATTTAATGTCTTGGGCTTTTTGTGTTTGCTATTGAGGTTCACACCTGCAGATAAAAACATAAGTCTTTCCTTAGAAAGACTGTCTCGATATTGCCCCTGAATATTGTGCGCAGTTTAGATCAAAGTTTGACATCCTGAGCTGTTTAATTTTCTTGAGGGAAAGAATTTCCCTAGTGAAAGAGCTTCAAAGTTATATATCCAGATCTCAAGTCTTTCTGCAACAAATCTAGACCTTGATAAGATTATTTTCAAATACCTCACCACTTGTAGGGAGATAATGAATAAGTTGTTTCAATAAGGGCTTTAGGCAAGGATCACAGTCCTAACTCTCTTATGTTATCTGTGTAGAAAATGTTGAAAAAGCAATGCTGGTATTATAGAATGTCCTTTATCCCATGTCCCATGAGATATATATCATTCTTATTACACATGAAAGATTTTTGTTGAAATTATAAAGTTTATAATTCAAATTCAAAAGTTTGTTTTTAATTAATATTTTATTTCTATATTGAATGACTTGGCAATGTCTTACAGAATAATCTTTGTTTTTCAGAATATTTGTTATAAAAATTATCTTCTAATAATAGAACATCAAGCCATTAGTTACCTTTGTTTTCATTTTAACTCAGATTTGAATATCATTAAGTTGTTTAAAATTAAAAGGTTTGGGAACTCCAAATTAGCAAGTGGTCTTCAGCAAACTTAACAGTAAAATGTAAATTCATGCAATTTGAATAATATATTAAATTATCAGCTAATGAAATCATGTAGTAGAAAATGGTTCTTTCAATTTATTTTGTTTCCAGCTAGTAATTTCATAAATGAACTTCCTAGTTAATATAGACCAACATTAAAAAAGATATACCAACATTAAACTAAATAATATTTTGAAAAGAATATTCAGAAAAATGTACAGCTTATTTAATTTTTGATTAGATGAAATAATGCTAAAATGGTTACTTAAATAATACATGTGATACAGCTCTTTTAGTTTTTCATCCTGGGACTTTGGGACAACCGATGAGGGATGAAGCAGATTAATGACCCTGCCACCTGTGAACCGAAGCATGGAAGCTTAACCTCAAAATGTGTGTGGTCAAAATGTCACTGGGAAATTTTAGGTTGTATGTTTAGAAGGACTAACTGCTAGTCTCATGATAAAATTCAAGGGCAAAATTTTTGTTATACACCGTGCAATAAATACACCTGTTAAGACCGGTTCCCACGGTTAGCGTTACATATGACACCCATGAACTGTGGATGAACCAACAGTAAAAATGAAAGAGAGATGGAGGATTGGTACTAGTTTATATCATGTCAATAAACTGTAAAGAGCTATGATGGTTCTTTACATGCAGGGGAGATGAGGCTAACACACACCACTGAAGTCACTTTTATCATCAGAATAAAATACGTGAATCAGACTTGTTCAAATTATGTGTTCGTAAGTGGATTTGATTTGCACTCACCAAAAAGACCTAATTCACAATGTTTTAGTGTATTTGTTTTGACCAAATTCTATAGCTGTGACTTTAACCTTTTTTAATTTATAGAGATTAAAGGTGCTTAACTGTTATCTGTATAGAATTGTACTTTTTACTTTCTGAAGAGTTCACTTGTTTCATTGTCCAACATTTGTTACCTAAAGCATAAAGGTAAATGAACCTAGCATTATAAAGATTTTTAAATATATTTTTTTAAAAATTTTTGTTTGTATTTAAGTGTGAGTGTGTGTGTGTGAGAGAGAGAGAGAGAGAGAGAGAGAGAGAGAGAGAGAGAGAGAGAGAAAGAAAGAAAGAACGAACAGATGTCCATGAAGCCAGAAAAGGGTGTCAGATCCTCTGGAACTGGAAATAAAATAATTGTGAGCCACTTGAAGTGGATGCTTGGAGCTAAATACAGGTCCTCTACAAAAGCAGCAATCCTTCAACACAGTACCGTCCTTCCAGCCTCTTATTAAGACTTGTATTGAAACTTTACCCTTTGCTACTATGCAAAGAAGTTGATAATGTCTGGATAAATTTTGTAAAATTATTTAACAATTGAAAATTATAAAATAATTATAAGTTGATTTATGATTTAATTTTATATCAATAAAACTTTTAAGAGTGTTTTTATAGAAAGACACAGATCTTTTGAAACTTTTCCCCAAACAATACAATGTATACATTTGAAAATCAGAAATTCAAAACATTTAAAAATGTTAAAATGTTAGTTTTGATTTTAATGGAGAGAAAATTTTTATATAAATGAAGTGATGATATAAGAAAATGTAGAATTACCATAAACTTAAAACTAGCATATATTTATTAAAATTTCAAAGTTCTATCAAAATTTTGATCATCATAAGATCAATGAAACTACAAAAGACTAGCCTAAGACAATATATTTTTATGATTCAGCCCACGTATTTAAACATACTTGTTGACTAATATATTGATATGTCTTATTATTTGAAGAGTAAATATAATTAATTACTTAAATATAATATAATATAATTATAATATAATACAACTGATAAATTGAAACTTAAAATGTTTACCTGAAATGTAGCAATATTTGGATCCCATAGAGGATGGATTATAGGATTGTATTTAACAGGCTTTCTCTAAAGCCAACTTTCCTTTCAGTTCATTAACTTCTATCACCATTCCAAACAGATGTGATTTGTATGAATCCACCTATGTAGAAACTAGATCTCCCAACCTTGCAGTTTACAGCAATCTCTAGAATACTGACACTTCTAATCAGGCCTCAACAGTTTCTTTCTCCTTTACCTCCATTTCAACATGGAGTCATACATACAACATCTAAATGCAAAAACCTCAAGCCTTCTTTTGTTGTCTAATATGTTAGTACAAATTAGTTTTTTAATAGAATTTTGGCACAAAGTCAAAACTTATCTGTAAAAACAGAAGAAAGCAATGAGAAAGGGTATGTGTGATGACTATTCCTTCTTGTCAACTTGATTACATCCAGAATGAACTAAAATTCACGTGTCTGCTTTGAGTCTGCATCTTTTGAGGTGAGAAGATACACCTTTAATCAGGGCCACACCTTCTGTGGGAAGTCTAAATAAAGGATGCAGAAGCTGGAAGCTTGCTCTTTGCCTGCTTGCCAACACTCCTGCTGGCAAGTCCATTCTTAATAGGCATTAGAATCTACTGCTTCAAGATAATGACATGTATTGATGATCAGCTGAGATATTCAGTCTGGCAGACTAAACAACTATTAGATTCTTGGATCTTTCATTGGTAGACAATTATTGTTGGATTGACTGGACCTCGGTCTGTAAGCCATTATAGTATAATATGAATGATAATAACTATATAACACAACAATTAAATTATACATACATATAATATTATATATATATATATCTTTAGAATGGCCTACAGGATGAGATTCATATAACTTATTCATTTTATGTATATATATACATACATACATACATACATACACACACATATATATTATTAGCAATGCATGGGCAGACCATATATATGGCAGTTCTGTTGAACTTGTCCATATTGGGTTTCATGGTCTAAGTTGATGAGGATGACTAACCAGGTCTCTTCCTCAAGAAGGCACCAGATTTCATTACAGATGGCTGTGAGTAACCATGTGGCTGCTTGGAATTGAGCTCAGGACCTTTGGAAGAGCAAGCAGTGCTTTTAACAGCTGAGTCATCTCTCCAGCTTACACACACACACACACACACACACACAGGAATTCTATAAGTTCTGTTCCTCTAGATAAGCCTGACTGATACAGAAAGAATCTCCTGAATCACAAATTCCATCCCTGGAAGTACTTAGCACCTTCCACCTGACCAATCCAGACATAGATGAGCTAAATGAATGTTCAGCTTCTACACCACTGGTATTAAAGTTGACTTTTTAGTATGCAGGTTACAGAAAGCCACAGCAACAGCTAAATATGAAGAAAGAATAAAAGAGGATATTTGATGGATTAATATTTCAGTGAGAAATAGAATTGTAGTATGAAAGTACTCAAAGGGAACTTCACTTTTGAAAGAGTATTTTTAACATCTTTGTGATTATAATACAACTGTATCATTTCCCCCAAATTAAATTTGTTAATTTTACACATGCATATAAGGCATTCTGATTGTCCTCACTGCTACACTACAACCTTTTTATTTCTTAACACCCGTGCCACCCACTCTCCTCTATACTGGTCCTCTCGATAACATTCCTGTATTGATGTTTTAATTTGTTTTTTTTTTTGGATGAGGAACTTCCTCAGTGCCAACTCCTTGCTTTCCAAATCCATGTGATGTGTTAGTCCTGCTTTAACTCCCTTCCCACACAGCAGGAGGTTGATTTGACACTGAAATGCTCATTGCCATTGCTCTGCTAAGAAGGAAGCTGCTCAAAGACGTGCCATTCTCAGATCCAAGGATGCACACTCAAGCTTCAGGCTCCTGACTCAAACTGAAAATATCATTCTTACAAGGATGCAAGCCAGGTTTCTTCCACCTGAGTGGGGGAGTGTCAAACCTCGGCAAACAATTCTTGAAAATACATGCTTAAGGAAAAGAAAAGCCACCATGCTGACCTCGGGCTCCTGTTTAACTTCCTAGCTGCCATTTAACTGGTCTCAATGGGACCTGTCAGGCAGCTCAAAGGTAAGTCATTCTGCCTGTCAGTTTATAACAGTTTGACGAAAATGAACTTCTCAAAAATCGAGCCCAACTAGTGATCATTTCTGATTTATCCTTTGCTGTGGCAGATACTGGCTATGCATTATTGCTCTCTTCAATTGTGCTATTCCATCAAGAGGCTTAGTCAAAAGAAATAAGTGGTAAGATTGTTTATCTGGACTATAACCAGTCAAATGTCTTCACAATATATTGCAAATGCACATACTTGCCTTGAAATGTTGACCTTGATGTTGCAGAGCTGACTCAATAATCATATTCAAATTAGTCACATCATTGATCTCCTGGAAAAGCCTGAGCAGGACAAAGTGGTTCAGAAACTAGATCTCATTCATTCATGCATGAAACAAAATGAAATTTGGGTTGAAAACAAAAGGCAGTCAAATACATGTGACTGGAAATTGGCATAATAATTCTGTGATTATTCTATTGTTTTGTAGGGGACTCTTTTTATGATTTTGGCATTAAACTGACTACTTTCATCTCATTTGTTTATTTCTAATAAGAATGGAGCTACATTGGATAAACATTTCAAGGAAAATTTCTGTATCATGAAGAACATGGAAAAAATTTTAATTAACTCAAATAATTTATTTTTATTTATCTAGACATGTCCAGAGACATAATACAAGAAATCCAACTCTCCATATGATAGATCATGGAATTTATCTATGTGATATATAAGGGAATTTATTTTGCTACAAGTGCCACAAAAATATGTTGACAGCACCATCATGTATAAAAGTGTATAAGAAGTCAAGTGGAAGATTTTATGATGTCATGTAGTTTTGTAGATGCCTGTGAAGCTCATGATGTCAGAGACTTCCTTTGAGGGCAACGTGTTTTCACTATAGTCTTGATTCAGTAACCATGTATATAACTCAAACAAAGTTTATAGATGTGAACAAAAACTGATGTTCACTACTGTCTAAGTTTTTGAGATGCTTCTCATGCCTCCATACAGGTTTTACCCAACATTCCTTAGGTTTGTTAACACCAATTCTCATCTCTCAGGTTGGTCCAGATGAACATTTTCAGCTAGAAAGAGTGTCCAAGATGGGTAGTGGCAACACGCCTCTTTTATTTGAGAACTAGGAAGGCTGAGGCAGGCAGATCTTTATGAGTTCAAGGCCATCCTGGTCTACAAGCAAGTTCCAGGACAGCGAGCTGTTATATAGAGAAACCCTGCCTTAAAAAACTAAAGAAGAAAGAGAAGGAAAAAAAGAAGTGACCAATCAGGTTGGTTTGTAATAACCTAATAACAATGACTTCTTAGAGCCTTCACCATTCAGGAGGCAGTATCTATTGTAGACATCACTGGAGGGTTGTTTATCTTTAGAGATGACTTGTTATGGAGTTCACTGGGTGGTACAATTTGCTTAATACTAAGACAGTCTAACTTCACACACGAGCAGAAGGCTTTATCAATATGCTGATAGATAAAAAAATATCAAAGACAAAATCCTACAGTAACTGATTGTCACCAAATCTACCACTTAAAACTGAGAACTGGCGTGTAACAACAGCAAAAGATTTGGTTCTGTTTTTCTGGTGTTCCAGTGGACCCAGCCTCATGGCACAGTCTAACAACATAGTCACTCCCGAAACTTTGAATACAGAGAGTTTAAATTATCTCACCATTTGAAAACGCACTTTATAGTCTTTGGCATTAGTATTTAGAGATTATTGCAGCTAATATTTTAAAATATCAATGTTTTACAAAGTGAAATTTTTTTTGTATTTATATTTTGCTATCTTTTATGAAAGAAGGCAATAACAAACCATATAATAGCATTTTATGGTAGTCTCTTCTGGGTTTTTATTATAAACTTTTAAATATGTCACACAGATGTTAGCATATACACATTTGTTTTTACAAACTAATTATTCAAGCCCTTTGGGGTGAATTTTTAAAGTTATATAATTAATGTAGTTCTGTGCATGGGGGTACATACTTGTTGGCAATACCTGAATGTAGAGGCCAGAGGACTACCTTCAGCAGTGGGCTTTCTCCTTCGACCATGAGTCTCTGTGGGATCAAACTCTCTTTTTCCAGGTTGGTAACAAGTGTTCTTACCTGTTGAGACACCTCACTGGTATTTATTTATTTAGTTATTTATTACTATTGAAAAGGGTCTCTGGGTCTGACCTTGCAGTTGTGGTTCTTCTGCCTAAGTTTGGGTTTAATTTAAAATATTTTTTGTACTCTAAATAATGATAGTAATAATTCATTTAAAAGTCCTGACATCAACTTCTCTGGATAATCTTAATGATTATATTAAATTAGGAAAGCATTTTATAAAAACAGTGTCTCACATAAAATATATTTTCCCCAATTAAAAAAGTCATCATAGGATTACTGACATAAATATAATTATCTTACATAAAATATATTTAGTTATTATAAACTCGTTGTAGCCATTCATCATACTGGCAAAATCATGGTGTAAAAATCTAGATAAAGTTTCTATTCTCTGTGGAAGATAAAAAATTAATAAGTCAAATAAATATAAACAAAATAAAGACGCAAACTACAAGTGCAGTACATCCTTCATATCTGATTAAACAGAGAAAATAATCATTAAAAACCTATTACGCTCTCAGAGCCATCTATTACGCTCACTGTGCCGTCACTCTGATGGCCACAGACAGTGGAGTCAATAAAACGGAAGTTGTTTTCTCTTTCATTCCATGCTAGTCACCATAGTAATCTGCAAAGTGACAGTAGCTTAAGATAACTTCAGGTTTGGATGCGTATAAATTATAATTCAATGTAAGGAAATGACAGTAAAATGATATATTATTTGTCTTTATAACACAGCATATTATTTAAATTACATGGGGGTTACTTTAACTCTATGCTGGATGTTTAATCAGCTACGGACTTCTTATCCCCAAATATACGTTAAGATGACATGTGTTGAAGAAATTACAAGTTTTCTTAAACACAGCAGAATAAGTAAGCAGGATCAGGCACATAATTTGAAGACTTAATCACATGGTTCACCTTTATCTTTTCCCTATGTAAGAGTTTACCCTAATCATCCATATACATATAGCTATTCCATTGTTATTGTTGTTAAGGAAACTCTGTGTCCAGATCAAATACCAGTCACTTACCAAATGCCAGATCACATTTGCACAGGTGAAGTTTTAACTACTATGTTTGAATATCTATGAAATATACCAGAAGGTGTTTGGAAACTACTCATATTTAAAGGTTGTCTCTTTTAAGAATCTTATTTAATTAAATCACCCTTTCTATGTTTGCTCCCTGTGTTAGTGAAACAAGCAACTGGGATAATGAGCTTTAAAAATGGGGAGTTGGGCTGCTGAGTTGATGATTCACGGAGTTAAAGCTCTTGCTGTATAATCATGCCATGAGTTTGAATCCCCACCATCAATATAAAATTCTCAGAGCAGTCAGAGTCTGTGTGATCTTAGAGCACGCTAGAATAGAGAAGGGTCACAAGGGCTTGCTATCTTTCAGTTTAGCTTCAGGGTCAGGGAGAGACTCTCAAGGAAATAAGACGGAGAATGCTAAACAGGACATCAGGCATCCATGTCTGTTTTCCCAATGTAGCAGTATTACCCGCCCCCACACAAATATATGCACGTGAATACACACACCACAGCACACACACACACACACACACACACACACACACACACACACACACACACACACCACGAGACACACTTGAGAAGTTTTCATTTCTTCAGTTTCGGAGTTTTCCATTCAGTACATAATTAGGTGGCGCCCTTGCTATGGGAAAGGCATTCGTCATGGTCAGCATGTACAGAAACAGGAAAGGAAGGCTCCAATATCCCTGACTGGACCCACAATCAGGAATCACATATAAAGTGTTTCAATTGATTAGTTTGGTCTTAGGGCAAGTCTGTGAGAGACTGACTTTATTGATTGATGTTAAAGACGGTTTAGTCCATTACCGGCAACATCATTCCCTCATAAAGCAGCCTTGGACTGTGGAAGGATGTTAGCCGAGCATGAGAATGAGAGCGAGCCAACAAGCAAGTTCCCTCTAAGGATCCTGCTTCTCCAAAGTCCCGCGCGCTGACTTCCTTCAGTGGTGGTCTGTGATACTAAAGTATCCACCCAACAAACTCTCTTTGTTCAGTGCTTTATCACAACATAGAAATGATTCTAGGACATTACGCCCCTCATCTTATTTTCTAGTTGGCTCCCAGTAGCATCGGGACATTACCCCTGCATGGAGGTCACCAAAAGCTGATGCTTTAGAGAGGAGTCACACAGTGAGTGACTGTATCATCATTTATTCAGTTCACTGACACCCAGAGTTGCCTTCTATGGCAGAGGTATCCTTGGATGGGCATTTTCCGAGTGTCTTTTGGCTTCATCGCATGAACACATCGGATATCGGCAACTCTCTACTAAGATTCTCCTAGAACCTGTCTGCCTGAATCATTGTTCAGGTGTGTCTGTGTGTACAGTTCACCTAAAATGGAAGCCGTGACCATCAAAGCTCTTGAATTATGGTCACATCATGGAAATAAAAATAAAAATAAAAGTTTTCAAAATACTAGAAAAGTTCAAGTCCCCCCAATACTTTTATTTTAAACTGGATGTTGACATTCTACATTCCACTGTTTGGCAGTCACATATGTCTTGTTATTCGCCAGCAAAACTCAGCAGAATGTTCATGTTCATCGCAAAGTAAGTCATGATTTAAGTTTGCCAGGACATTCTAATTTGTTTCTTCCAGCCTATGTTGATTTTTTTTTTAAAAAAAGCCTGGAAGGAATCATGATTTAAATTGAAGTTGTGTCTAACTTGTTTGTTTAAGATAAAATCCACCATTAAACCTATTGCATGTGAAGTGTTCCCAACCAGAGCCACCAACTAATGACATTTCCCCGAAAACCTGAGAAAAACTTATTCCAACCTGTGCTCAGCATACATACATGAAAAATTAAAACTGAAAGGAAATTATGCAGGAAAATATCAGAATATAAAGTAAGAATTCCACAGAGTAGGGCAAATGGCTGCTCTCAAAGTGTATGCTAGTATTTTTAACTACTCACAGATTCCCAAAAGTACTAATTTTCATTACTTTCAGGTTGTAGTTTCTTTTAGAAAAGAAATTGCAGAAAGCTTTCAGAGAAAGGTATGATGCAAGGAATGTATCTCTTTGCTTATATGTACATGACTTTAATATTCACGTAGTTTTTTTATTGCATCTATAAAAGTATTGAAGAAAATTCATATATACTATAAATGTTACAAAATGTTGTTAGATAAAATATGTCAATCTAGTATAGGAAAAATTGTTAATTATCCTGCTAAAAGTAAACAAGTAGAGAAAGTTATCATGATTAGCTAATAACAATGATAACAAAAATTTATACATTATAAGTATATTTCAGTCATGTAACATGGAAATAAAAATAATAAGTTAATCATATTTAGTTTAAGATGTATGAATAAGGTTTTAGTACATATAAAAGACAATACAAAAGTTTATAGTTAGTACTCAAAAGAGTCAATCAACTCTGTCTTAGTAAAGTGGCATTAATAAATGCACAGTTTTTGAATATCCACCTCTAAAATCTAAATCACCTACAGGATGGAGAATCCATGCATACAATGAATGCCTTACTCTGTTTTCACTGCAGTGATAAACAAAAGAAGGGAAGTCAAGGCAGCCAATGCTTGAAGCAACGGGTCATATTGCATCAGGAAACAGAGTAAGAAATGCAGCTCAGTTAACATTTTCTACTCACATCATCCAGGATCGTGGATAGGGAGCGGCACAACCCACAGTTCTCCCTAAATCATTAAACCTCATCAAGTTAACTCCCTACAGGCAAGACGACCACAGTCCTGTCTCCCAGGTGATTCTATATTTCTTTGAAGATGACAATAAACACTAAACATTGCAATGAAGATTTAGTAACAGTTTATTATTTTTTTAATTTTTTAGAAACTACATGAAAGGCCTCTTTTCCTTTCAATATGGCCCCAAGATATTTAAAAACTAAAACATGTTAACAATGAAATGTCCAGGAGAACATCATAGCTTTGAGAAAATTATCTTCAGTGTAAATAATGAGTAGAAGCAGGAATTCAATCAATTCATCTGGAAGATAACCTCTGTTTCTGATGCCGTTAAAAGTTCAAGATGATGCATCATGGTTTTTGTTTATTAATTAATTACTGATGCGTAAACTGTTGCTATTTATATTGAGAAACATTCTAAGTGAATGTCTTATGTTTCTTCCTCTATGGCAGGATAAATCACCACAGAGGGGTTTGGAGCAAGGGCTCAGACCTATAACCCCATCACTTTGGAGGTGTGGACAGAAGGACAGCAATGAGTGCTAGACAATTAGGGGCAACCGCTGCTACCATTCAGAAATGTTAGCTATGTCCAAAATAATGAATAGATACAATTAAAATTTGAAATTATGTTATGTATTCAAATATGGTCTTTTCTTTTTACCTCCTATTATTTTTTTAATATTTTGAAAATAGATTCTTTTCTCAGATACTGTATCCTGCCATAGTTTTCCCGCCCTTTAATTCTCCCAGTCCCTCCCCATCTCCCCTCTGCTCTGGATCCACTTCTTTTCTGTCTCTCATTAGAAAATAACAGGTTAATAATAGATAACAACAAACCTGACAAAATAAAATAGAATGAGATAAAACAAAAGACATCACACTAGGCCTGGACAAGGCAACCACCTGAAGGAAAAGAGCTACAGGAGCAGGCACAAGAGTCAGAGAGCCACTTGTTCACATACTCAAGAGTCTCATAAAAATACTAAGCTTAGAGCTATGAAAATACACAGGGGACCTGATGCAAACCTGTGTGGGCTCTGTTTGGGGGCTTCAGTCTCTATGAGTTGATATTAGCCTTGTTGAGTTGATTTACATGGCCTTGGTGTCCTCCATTGCTTCTGACTATTATCTTCTATATGCTTCCTATTCCCATATAGAGTTGTATGTTCCAAGGCCTCTCTCTCTTTAATGTCTGGCTGTGGGAAGAAATATTTTTTATCTTCTAACTGAACAATTTGAAAGATTAGTTCAAATAAAATTGCAACAGCCATTAGTGGTTAAAATATAACCTTCGACTGACTCTGAAAATTCCAAGTCAACATTAGTTGTCAGGTAATGTAAATTATATGTGTAAATTTTATGGCTTTTAGTGTCTAAGTGTATAAGAACAAATGTGTGTGTGTGTGTGTGTGTGTGTGTGTGTGTGTGTGTGTGTGGTGTACCTACAGGTTAAGAATAAATATGAGCAGAAATCATAGATTCCGAGGTTCTAAGCCTACTGAAAAGCCCTTGAACCCATGGGGTGGTGTAATTTCCTGACAGCCACACTTCTCTTACATCTTTCATTCCTTCAGCAGGTTTTCATCTTCATATCACCATAGCAAATAATGAAGTGTCTGATTACTCATGTCGAGCCTAATGAGTAGATGCTATTTTCTTGTAATTCCTTTCACCCTAAAAAAGAATCAGCCTTACAAAATTAGAGACGCCTACCTTAAATGAGCTAATAAGTTGAAGCTGGTGGAGAAAGTCAAAGTTAATGATTCAAGGTTGTTGTACGTTGATCCCTGTAGGTGTGAGCTCAGCTTGGAGAAGCAGCCAGTGCTCTTGTTTTGTGGGCTATGGAGATGTTTGTTTACCTCTGTGTGCAGAGAGAATGAGAAGTAGTTTCCTTCTCTTTTATTTTTTTTTTTCCGTTTAAAGCATCCACTTCAGAAGATATCTATAAAATAAACTGTGTTACACACAAAAAATATTTGTTTTACCTACTGTTTTAAAAATGCTTGTCTGGATAATGTAGCTCAGCAGGTGCTGAGCCAGTGTGCTCAAGTATGCATGTGTGCAGAAAGGGTAAAAGTCAATTTTAGGTATCTATTTGTTAGATCACAAACAAAATATCACCACAGATATGTCCAAATAAACTTGGAAATAATGACTCAAATAACGTAGGTTTGAGTTCTTTCAATGTATATGAATGGCTTTGATCAGATTTAAAGATATCTTACCTTACCTGATATACTACTTTTCACCAATAATTGTTTTTAGCTGTTTCAAAGGAAAAAAATATTTTAATCTCAAAGTCTTATTTTCTCACAGAGAGATGTTGGGTGAAGCAATCTAAGAATATCACCTATGTGTGTCATTCTAACTTCTGGTTTTCAATTTTTGTCCCCAGCCTTCTTCAACACATGCTTCAGCTCATCTAGACTCGTCTTCATTCATTTAGAGTGAGTGACTCCGTTTTCTTTGTTTTTATCCACAACATCCATTCTAAAGTTTTCCTATTTTAATTTGTTCTTTAGTGGTAATTTTAAGTTTACTTCTTGCCTAGAATTAAAAGACGGAGGAGATGGATGGTGGCAATATTTAGTCTCAGTCCCTTCTTTTATCTCTCCCTTTTAACAAAGTCTCCCCTTAATTACCATCAATCTCCACCACCTTATTCACTTTAAACATAGAGGAAAGAATATTATTCATTATGGTAGAAAATTGAATAGTGTAGCATTGGGGGTTTCTCAAGCAAATGAACCTCTTTCACTATGCCAGTAATTACAAAAATTATTAAATCATTTCAGTAAAGATATGGTTTGTTATGAGAATGTTTTTCTTCATTAAAGCTACCCTACCATCCCCCAATGTTCATTGACTTGACTTCTGTTCACTTAATATCAAACTTTCAGTTTCCACCTCACTGAGTGAAGTGACTGAGAGCCAGAAAAATAAATGCTGCATGCGCTCTCATATATAGATCCTATACTTAGATTTGCATTCTTGACTTGGACTACCTATAGAAGACAGAAAACCAGAGAGAGACATTAGAAGAATAGCAACATTTTTAAGGAAGTGATATTTTAGGACACACATCACAGGAAAAGGGAATGCAGAATAATTGAACCTGGAAGATTAAATTGGGCTCTTAAAAACATTTTCTGTCTTTGCTTCCTTCACTGTTTGCTTACTCATTTTGAGATGCATTTTCACTATGTGGCTCAGACTGGACTAGAACTCAACATTAAACCAGGAGGAGAAAGTAGAGGGGAGGAAGGAAAGAAGGAGGAGGCTGAGAGGAGAACAAAGAGAACAAAGACCTTAAGTTAGGAGGTAGTGAAATGAGAGTGGGTCTGGGAGTAGTGGATGAGGGTGCATGTTTATGATCAGAATTCATTACATGGAATTCTCAAATTTATGTAGTAAAATAAAACATTATTTATGAGGTGAGAGTATCCTATAGTGAGATAAAGAGGTAAAAGGTGAGAACGTGAAGGCATAGGAATTAAATAGGAAGCTCCATAGGCAGAGAGCTCGGGTCTGCAGGAGGGAGTGGGGGGGACACTAGCGTGAGATGGAAAATTGAAAAAATGCTGCAAAAGGAGATGTTTCACAAAGATACAGAAAAAATAAACTTCAAGCAATACAGTCTACCTACGAAGGAAGAACATCACTACTAACTCTATAAAATTATTCTCTTTATAGTTACATTGCATTTCTTTGGCAATCAGTTTCATAGATTAAACCTGCTTCCAAATTTACATGGAAATGGGCATGGTTTTGTTTTCACTGCTCTATGTTCTGCATATTGAATCATGGTGCCATTTACCGTTTGAGCTGCAGGGACTGTAGAGGGAAGTAACTCAGTTAGCTCATGTTAGGGACTTAAAGACTGAGCTCACATGAAAAGGTCAAGAGCTGAGCTAGAAGGGTAATCTGATTGGATTCAATCACAAGCCATTTCAAAACTGATTCCAGGTGTTTTGTCTTTTATATAATCCTGCAGAGGTCTTATGGGAATGATCGCTCTCATTTTTTTAACACATTTATTTTCTGGTTAGCAACTGAAGATTGCTGTTCATGCACTGTAACCATCTTACTCTATTTTCTGCCAAAAGGATACAGATAATTTTATACAAGGAGGCTTTTTAAAAAGAGGCTACTGAGGGCAAAGGGGAGGGTGGTAGTTCCTGTGTCTCCATAGCCTGCCTGCAGCGAGCAGGGTGGGCCCTTTGTTTGCGAGCTACCCAAGCAGCACAGAGTTT
>NW_004949105.1:10542660-10552350 GCF_000317375.1 Microtus ochrogaster | reverse complement strand
GAAAAGGGTGGGAGGAGGGCAAGGGAAATGGGAGGCTGGGAGGAGGCAGATACTTTTTTTTCCCTTTTCTCAATAAAAATAAAAAATAAAAAAAACTTCCAAACAGTAAAAAAATAAATAAATAAAAAGAGGCTACTGTGTACACAGAGAAGATAATAGAATATACTAGGTCAGAGATGGAAATTATCTGTTAGGAACCTTTTTCTTTCTTTCCCACTTTTTCTGCTTTCTCTTTCATAAATTATCTTGCCAAATATTTGAGTGCTGTGATTTGACAGCAGCTTCAGTAATGACATTGTTCATATTCCCACAAGGTGTTTTATGGAATCCTAACCTGTCAACTACTAAGTATTTTCAGAGAGGATATTATACTTTAATTTTATTTTGGACGAAACGCCTTCCTGCTCCATTATTAGTTCAACATAATTGATGTAATTACTGAACTTTCTGCTCATGTTTACTTCATACTGTGTTGATCTTTGATTCCTTAAATACCTCATATCTTTGGTTGCTCTAGGTCCAAATGAAATTTTATTTCCCCAAATTCTGTCAGTAGGACAAAAGAAAGGATTCCTCAGGTACTTGTGAAGCCAATACCCCTATACCAAAAGGAGCCAAAATTTCCTGATCACTTACTGAAAAGACAAAGGTCAATCTGAGGTGCTTATTAGCATATTCAAGTGCCTGCTGGCCTTCAGGCTCATCTCTTGTACCAGTTACACATTTCAGAGAACTTGTTGGAATCGTGACTCTGCTCTGCTCTTCTCCCCAGCTAATCATCCTTATAGCCCTGCTATTTAGGCTTCTCTCTCTCTCTCTCTCTCTCTCTCTCTCTCTCTCTCTCTCTCTCTCTCTCAATCTCTTTGTTCTGCTCCTACTTTACTTATGGCCAAGTTCAATTTGGCATTAGCTAATTCTATTTAGTTGTTCCCACCAACTAAATCCCCACCAAGAAACATTTCTTGAAAATTCACAGAGAAATCCTTCTTGATAGATCTGCTAAGCACTTTCAAAAATGAAATGCCTATGAACATTTTTCCCTTCCTGTTTGTATCAGCTTCATTGAAAACATAAAACAGCAAGCTTACACACAAAGCATACTTGATTCTCAGTTCATCCATGGCAATAAGTTTTTCAATAACAGGAGTTTAAAACAAAATATACATAACCCTTAGCAGCTGGGTAAGAGGAAAGTTTGTCCTTTTTTTATTCTCCCAGTTTTCCAGCAAGATTTCAACATCCTTATAAATATCCCCTTATCCAAACAGATTATTTTTTCCAAACAAACTCCATCTGTATTACTATTCCTTCTAGAAATGGTAAAAATCAAGATGTACATTTATGGTTTTCTAAACTTCAAAATATTCTAATGAAAATCTGACATGGAGTCATTTAAATACCCTCTGCTCATATGTGCAGCCTGCCTGTTTTAAGCTCTGTGCACATTCATGTATTTCATAAAATTTGTGATCAAGAAGAAACAGAACAAATTCAAACAAGAGAGAAATAAAGTTAAAAAACTATGCTCGAGCCAGGTGATGATTACACCTGTGGTGCTAGGTGTGTGCTTGCCTAGTGTGGGCTGAGAGCTTGGATACATGTTTCTAGGAGATAAAATCCAAAGAAACAAAAATAGATGATTCATATTGTCCAATAGAGGAAAGACAAACAGGGAACTCTGTTGAAATAAAGCTATTGTTTATAATAAGTTTCTTTTCTATGGAAGAAAAATTACCTGGGATTTTTGTTAAGGAGAAAATGTGAATATAAATGCAGATGTGAATATGTATGTGTGTGGTAACAAGTGTCCAAAAACATTTGTCATAAAATGAATTAGAATATAAAATGGAGTGGCTACTGTGGATGACAGTTCATTTTCTTTTTTTCAAATCAGCATATGATTACCATATAAGCCAGCAACTCTGCTGCTGGACTGGTATTTTTCCCAAAAGAGTAAAAGCATATGCTCAGAGATTTGCACGGTGTTTTCTCTGAACAAACGATGAAGGACATAAGCCACACAATGCACAGCTAAGGCCGAGAAACACAATTTTTCACTTAATAAAAAATATCACTTAGCCACCAAAAGTGAAGACAATTCTGACACAGGCTAATTGTCAATTATACTGGGTGGCTAGGCCAATCCCAAACAGGTATTGGTTGAGATAGTAACAGCACGCTGATTCAGAGACTGGGTCATAGTTTAAAGGCCTGGGATGAGGGTGAGGGAGAGTTTCTTCCCAAGTATCACAAGTTGGTTGGAAGAAGGAAAATCTCTTGCGGGTAGATGGTGGTGGTTGTGAGAATTTTCTCATTGCCAAAGAGCTCTATGCTCTGAGTGATTCATGTGGTTGATTTCATGCTATCTATATTGAGACACTTCGAAAGTGGGTTTTGTAACACTCTTCATTATAACATCTCTAGGCTGAGGCTCATAAGCAGTGTTCTGCGTGTTGTTCCCTGAGAGCATTTTATACAGGCTATGACAACATAAGCTGATGCTACAGCTGTCAGATGAGAAAACGATGCAATATAGAGATGTGACAGGCATGGTTTTCAATCTGTGCATGAATGTATGTGTGTGTGTTATCACTGTGGGTTTAAACAAGATCATAGAACTTGAATATGAAGTGTTTACCATGGTCTTTACTACAAAAAATTAAAAAAAATATTCGCCTTTAACAGGTCTGGGTGATAATTTTGTCTTCCTGGATATCTTATTACCCCATCTTGAGATCTTCAGCATCAAAACGATCAATACAAGACATGAGTGAGGTCTGCTTAGTCATTAGTAAGTCACCTGAAAGGCCACGCGTAGACCCTCATATGATGCCGTTTTTGAGTAACTGAGTCTTTCATTCCTAGCTGAATTGCTGAATCCCAGTTCCTTATGTTACATGAGGGGATCACATAGAGCAAAGTGTGTCTAGAAAGAGCTACTCCTCAGAATTATTCATGTTTGGCTTAGTCAAGCACACACCTCAACTTAGCTTTGGTGAGACCTGTCATTATGTGAGACCTACAACAATGTGCTCGAAATGGTAAAAATCACTTTTAATTAAAAGCCCTTTGAAAAAACCACCCAGCCCCAAACAAATCATTGATCTACTATGCAAGCTCTCACATATTCCAAATATAGATAAATTATGAACACAATCAAAGAACTAACACTACAATAACTTTTCTATGTATGTGTTTGACAATTTCTGTGTGTTCTGTGGTTTTTATAAATAGCATTTAAAGCACCCCATGGCATAATACACCTTTGTTACCCTCAAGACACTAGATTCCTATGTTTAAATATGTTTCTTATATCTTTGAATAATCGTGCTAAAATCAATAGCCCTAGAGAGCTAGGTAACAAAAGGGCCCAAAGACAGACACATGGATTTCCATGGGAATAGAAATAGAAGAGATCTTCTGGATAAACTGGGGGCAGGTAAGAATGGGAACATGAGGGATCGGATTGCAGGTGGGATGTAGGGGGAGATTAATGAAGGAGATGTCTTGACAGTGGGGACAATTTGGGGGTCTGGTAGTAACTTGGTACAAGAGAAATGTCCCTGAATCTATGAGGAGAAACCAAACTAAAACTCCTAGCAGTAGTGGATAGGAACCTGAACTGACCATCTCTTGTAACCAGATTGGTTACTACCCTAATTGTCATCAGGGAGACTTTGTCCAGTAACTGATGGAAGCAAATGCAGAAATCCATAGCCAAGTACTGAGCCGATCTTGGGAAATCTTATAGAAGGACTGTATAAGTGGTAGGGGGAGGAAGGACAATGTCATCACAAAGCAACCCACAGAGACAACTAATGTGGACTCATAGGAGTTCACAGACAGTGGAGCAAAAGCTATTGAGCCCACATAGGACAGACCTAGGCTTTCTACATAAGTGTAACAGGTGTCACACTTGATACTTGTGGAACTCCTAACAGTGGGAGTGGGGCTGTTCCTAAGACTTTGAAAGACTTTTGGTAACATTTCTTCCTGCCCTGTTACCTTACAAAGCCTTAATAAGAGGTGTGGAGCTTAGACCTACCTCAACTTGATATACAATGCCTTGTTGACACCCATGGCGAAGCTGCCCCTTTCAGGACAGAAACAGAGGAGTAGAAGGAACAGGGGCAAAGGGGAGGCAGGTGGAAGGAATGGAAGGAGAAGAGGAAGCAGAAACTCCTGTGGGAATGTAAAATAAATGAACAAATTTAAATTAAAAAACAAAACAAACAAAGCCCCACTAGATTCTAAAACTTCAGGTCTTTGAATATGATCTGCATAACGATAACTTGGAGGTCCAAAAGGATTCTAATTTTGCTTCTACACCTACAACACAGTTTATGTATCTGCTATAGGAGGTAGTCTCATAGGGAGACTCTGGGGGCCGTATTTTAGGTTCCAAATCTAGGGAAATAGATAATATGTAAGGAGGGCATTCTAGGAAAATAAAAACCAGCATCCAGATGATTATCAATAGGAATGTAGATGCTTTCTGACAAACTGTGGTCAGATGGTGTCGGACCATTATAGTACTTCACAAATATTCACACTTTATGACTTCTCTGCTTTAGTGTGAAATCTTTGCATTAACAAACACCTTGTCTTTGGGATTTAGATGTGGGAGATGAGCTTATTTGTTTAACACAGAGTAATGGAATGAGAAGCATTCTCCAATGTAATGCAACATCATTTCACACAAACACTAATGATTAGACATAGTGGACAATTAAGCAATGTCAATATTTTTATTGGTGTCAATGACTTCCCTTTATAGGTACATCAAATTACTGGGAGTGCCACATCCTACACACGAGCTTTGCTTGCAATTATTGATTTGTTTGTAACAAGCAGGGCTAGATACTTTATTAAAACTGAATAATACAATAGTCTTCTGTTCTTCTCACTTGTTGCTACACTCTCCTGCTTTTCATAGGTAAAATGTCAAGTTCCTAAAGATAATAGGACAGTAAAATTTTTTTTAAGTTTATATACCTAAGTTGTAAGGTAAATTTGTTCTTCCTCCCCCACCCCACTTAAATGCTTGGAAATAGCTAATGAGGCCTCATATCCTCAGATTTCCCATTGCGAGAGTTCTTTTATCTCACTTGTGGGAATGTGAACACCGCTTACAGACAGCTCCATCCAGTGTTTGCCCTTTAATAAACCATCCATTCCCATGTCATTTCTACCATTGTTCTTCAATGTGTAACATCCTCCTCTTCGCTCCATGCTTCTTTTATTTTATAAGAATCAGTTCCATAGTAATAGGACAAAATATTTGTGATTTGTTTCTCCACTGGCAAAGAATCAGTGAATCGAGAGGGAACCTCAGTATGCAGTTTCCCTGACTGTGTGTGATTTTATCTTATCCCCTCAGATTTAGCAATATCTGAAGCATAAGTCAGACTAAACTGTGCGTCCTACTATTTATGTATTTCAATGTGCAAAGGTGATTGCATACTTCTCTTGACCTTTTACCATACCTTCTTTGGGTCCCTGTTCTGCCACCTATAATATATACTTAGTTGGAAGATTAGATTTCTCTTTATACATTTTGCTGCACCAGTATGCTGGGACCATGAATCAAGTCAACTTTTTTATCTATGGACATGGTGGTAAATGTGCCTTTGTTAAATGACTTGTAAACTTTAGCTAAAAATCTAATATCCTCCAATATTGTTCCTGTATTGACAACATCCTGAATTTATACACTATCCTCAAATGCAAACGTTTTAGAAGAAAATATGACATTTATAGTTCTCTGGGGGTAAGCTTGAAATGTAATGGTAACTGTTTAAATGGAAAATAAGTTCCAGACTCTCTGGAAGAAAATAGAAACTAGGTTCTGCCTAGCATATCACTATATGAGCAGCTTATCAACAGTTAAGAACTTAATTGTTCTTCATTGTCCATCATCAAAATGACTTTTTGCTGGTCCTAGCTTTTCAGACTACCCTAGATTTGAAAGTGGGTTGCCTGTTCACTACCTCAACGAGCACCCATCCTTTAAAAGAAACCCACACAATTTGAATATCCTTGCTCCCAATTTCTGATAGTGAGGTAGACAAAAATGTTCCTTAGTGAGACCATATTTTGCCCAATTTTTCAATGTTCTGAATTAAAAAGTTCACTTCTGCCCAGAAACAATGGTAGCTCTCAAGAACTAACTCCTCAGTCCCAAATTCTAAAATCTAGTAGACAATGACTGGCAGTTTTGGTTCTGACAAAATTAACCAAAATCAGGTCTGGTGAGACAGCTAAAAGATAAAGAAATTAGCTTCACAAACCAGGTTCCATCCCTAAAACCCACGGAAAGTTGAAAGGAGAGGACTCCCCCCATAAATCTGTTTTCTGACAACATATGATTACACATGCACCATGATACAAAAGCCCTCCCACACCATATGTAACACAATAGTAATAACCATAAAATAAAATTGAAAATCACTATCAATTAGCCTCCTCATTTATGTTGAAGAATCTTCTTATAAAGCTGCAATGAATCACAGGATTTGGTGACAGCAATGCTTTTGCTGCTCTTGAATTAGTTCCTTCAAGGCATCATAATGATTAGTTCAGGGAATCCCAGCTTTTGAGGCATGCTGTTGATGACACACCTTGTTCATTTGGGGTGTGTCCAGGCACAGACCTGAAAATTGCTCTTTGGCCTCAGGCAAGCACTCTGAGGAGCTGTATTCATTCTTTTGCCTGTCTATAGTTAGAATATATCCAGTTTCACATTACACATAAAAGCACATTACTAATGTCCTAGTCAGTCCAAGTCTTCTAAATGTCAGGCATATTAGTCAGCACTCCTACTAGCACCAAGATATTGACATAAAAAGATTTGTTCACCTTATCCAGCAGATGCCACCCAACAATAGGGTTGTTGATCCTATCTACCAAACTCATCTCTGCCACAAGAACATGGTTGCTGCCTGTCTTAACATTTTTGTTGGGTAACACTTCTGGTTTCCTTCTAAATGTTTAACTTAATGTTGAGCTTCAGTAGGTAGGAGACAGACACCTAAATAATTCTTTTTTGTAGTTTCTGAGCCCCAAGTGCACTAGGGCTAGTTGTAGCTCTGGCATCTGCCTTTTCTTTTCTTTTCTTTTCTTTTTTTTTTGGTTTTTTTCGAGACAGGGTTTCTCTGTGGTTTTGGAGCCTGTCCTGGAACTAGCTCTTGTAGACCAGGCTGGTCTCGAACTCACAGAGATCCACCTGCCTCTGCCTCCCAAGTGCTGGGATTAAAGGCGTGCGCCACCACCGCCCGGCTGGCATCTGCCTTTTCCTGAATTGGAGTTTATCATGAGGATGAAGGCAGATAATAGAGTGCTGCTTCTGTGAGGGAAGGCACAGTGTTTGCTGATTAATAACCAGAAGTAGAGACACTGACAAAACTTCCGCTTCCGCCCTTGGAAGGAATCAATTCTACTGATAACTTGACCTTCACTTCTAGTCTCCAGAACTCTTGACAATAAATTAATTGTTTAACCACCCACAGTGAGGTATTTTGTTCTGACAGTCTGGTCACCTACTACCATCCCCATGTGGTATGAGTTTGGCCGCACAATTTTTACACGGTAAGGTTATCTGAGGGCTATCTATCATGTTCTCACAAAACAGATCACAGGTTGAACCTAACTCTAATTTATGTACATACATTCTGCCTTTTATTACTATTTCCCAATAAATATATCCTATGACACTTGTAGAAAAATGCATGTTTCCTAGCAAATTAAAGAAACAATATTTAGGCTTCACTGATAACTGTTTACCAAGTAAAACCAAACAATAAAAGCATGGTTATTACATCTTCTCAGAGAAGATTTATGGAATCCTACAAAATTTGTTTATTGCTGAAGTAATATGAAACTCTTATAGGTTCAGCAATTAGATTTTTCCATGCTTCTTATTCATGATGGATTTACATTTTTATGCTGCTGACATGATGTAAATTTCTTTATGAAGAATAATATATAAACTTTAGGTTGTTTAAAATAAGTATGCTCCTTAAATCTCTGAGTCTCCATGCCCCTGGTTGGCAATCTTTTACACTTCACACAGTATTCAATATTGTAAGGTCTTGTAATTTTCCTGTATTCAAAAGGTACTCAATCATTGTAAAACCACAATATGTCTATTAATTCATATACATGTGTGGCATTTGTATCAAGTATAAGGATGAAATTGAAGGAATTAACAATTACAGTATCACATTAGTGATTATAGGAAAAGTACAACAAATAATTACTGGTTTAAATAACCAATTAAAAATGTATAGTTATTTAGATAAATTTGCTTACATACCAGAAATGAAATTGTTTCAAATGGCTCCAAGCTACATCCTTTATTTATATTCACACTTTCAGTGTCTAGCTGTTTTGTTTATTGTAGATATCAATGTAGGGAAAGAGCGTATATGGAAGTTTTTAAAGTGAATCCTCTCTGAAGGTGCAGTACGGCAGTGAGGCTTAGTTGACCTGTCAGCATAAACATTCTGACCCCTTACAAACAACAGAGACTACTTCTCAATTTCTTCCTAATGTTGTGTGCTTATTCTGTGTTGAGACATGTGCATGCTGTGACAGAGAGCATTGTAGGACACAGAAGGAACCCATGGTCCCATCCATGGTCAACTGGCATATTTAGAACACGAAAACCTTGACCACAATGTTGGTAAAGGAAGTTACAGATGACTGTAAACCATTTTGTGGGGACATGGAATTGAACTTGTGTCCTGTGGAAGAGCAAATAGTGCTCATAACCTTTTATCTATCTCTCCAGCCATGACTAAGATTTTATCTTTAATGATTGTTTTCTCTGACACAGGTAACTGAAATGCAGCTCTGATGCATTCTACAGATATCTTTAATTATTTGTATAATCAAATAATCAATAATATATTTGTTTCTAGAATACAGTATGTTTAATTCATTTATTCAAGAAGTTTAAGTAGGTTTGCCCCATAAGAAATTTCTTTGGAGTTTTGTCTGCATATCCTAAGAAAATAATATTTTTCCTAAATCTCTATATACACACAAAAAAAAATCAAACCATAAGAACATTACTAAAAAGTAAAGAAGAAACAATGTCATAATGTCAAGTATATGTCATTCCAGATGTAGTCATATAAACTTATACTAATGAATGTACACAGACAGTAGTCCAAAGGATGGATGAAAGTATATCATAATAAATATCATTTAAATTATGATATTGAAATTACAAAGCATTATGTTAACTTGACTTAAAAGCTGAAAGAATAAGGGAAGTATTATCAAGCCATATTTCTTAAACATGGTATTATTTTCTAATGTTAAAGAAATGATTTCTTATAGACTTTAAACCTGTTTATGCTTTTTAATTTAAAAAGTGTTTTGTGAGGCAGGGATTTGAGATAAAAACATGTTACTCTGTAGCCAAAGCTGGATTCAAACTTATGGCAACCCTCCTACCTTAGCCTCCAGAATGCTGGGATTATGAGCATACTCCACTCACCCAGCTGTTATGTTCTTACTTTTGATCATTTTTAACACTAGATACTTTCCATTAGGAATGGGCAATAACATCTAACTTCACAGTTCTGAACATCCCATTTATTTCCTTTTTTTTTAAATTTATTTATTTATTAAGGATTTCTGCCTCCTCCCCGCCATCGCCTCCCATTTCCCTCCCCCTCCCCC
>NW_004949105.1:10531319-10542550 GCF_000317375.1 Microtus ochrogaster | reverse complement strand
ACGTGCAGTAGGATCAAAAACCCATTGCCATTGTTCTTGAGTTCTCAGTAGTCCTTATTGTCCGCTATGTTCAGCAAGTCCGGTTTTATCCCATGCTTTTTTCAGACCCAGGCTTACATGAGGTTTTGCATTAATTTCTGTGACAGTGTTAGGCCACTGTACACAGTAGTGCTGATGCTTCTTTTGCACTGTTTTTATTTATAATTTGATTTGGTATGTAACAGACATAACGTTAGCAGGAGTCCTCAGTCACTAAAATGATTTTCTTTAATTACTTTTTGACCATCTTTAATTGACAAGGAAATCTTTTTATTGTTGCCAGGTTTACTCACACTGATGCGATTCAGCTGTGCCCCTGTGGAAAACAACCTTGGGAGAACAAAGACTTCCTGCTGAAAATCTGGGTAGGCAAAGCTCATTTAACCAATATCCATGGCTGTCTGATTCTGACTTTTCTCTCCTCCATGACGTAGGATCGCTGACTTCTGTGTCTACATAGTGATGAGACACATAAAGAGGTCATGCTCTGGTTGTGAAAGCATGTCTAACTGGTATAAGAAACTGTATGTGTGATGTGGTTAGAATCTGTAGTTAACAGGGTTTACAAACATCAGATGGAAAAGCTGGCGGTAATTTAGGTACGGGGGGAGGAGAGAACGCATGAATGATGAGACTGTAATCCCAAGCAGATCATCTTTCTTGAAACAATAGGAGGTAGATGGAGACTCGAGCAGTTAAGATGTGACCAGGTTTTGGCAGACCATGAAAGCCATAGAGAAGATTCAGAATCACAATTAAATGACACAAGGAACTGTTGTATACACACAGTCCAGAAAATGAACCTGTGACATCTGTGTAGACCTGTGAGATGAGAGTGAGAGCCAAGATGAATATATACCTGGGCAGGGTGAGATAACCTTCTCCACGGGGCTTTTGTAAAGGGTAGAACCTGAAACATGACATATTTATGTCATTTTTTTCAGGTTGATGAATTTTAACTAATATTAAAGTGATTTATACCTTGGAGGTTATACAAAAATGTCATAATCAAGTAAAGAAAAAGAGTACACAAAAAGTGTAAAAAATTTGGTGTTCAATTTCAGATTAGACTGATGTTTTCTATTATATTACTTTTCATTTCATGAAATCTTCATAGAGCCTCCCAGGCTTATTTTATGGCCTCATGATTTTTCTTATCTGTTGCTAAGCTGTTTACATTGCTTTTCCTTTCTTCAGTCGAACTTCCTGTCAAATTACCCAGTCTCTATATAAATAGATTCAAAATGTGCTCCTGAAGCCAGCTTCATTAAATCACTTGGGAGCTTGTTCAAACTACAGATAATTTGTCAGCTTGCTAGGTCTTCACAAGTCTGATGATCTGGTAAGGGGAGCAATCTGTGTTGTTCTGAATCTTTTTTTTGACTGAATATTATTTTGCTCTTTTAATATCTAATGGTAATAGTAACTGCTAGTTGACATATTTATTATTTTTTCAAATTGGCTTAATAAGATAATAGATCCCATTATGTCATTCAGAACAGAACTGAGGATCCATATTCTAAGAAATGATTTTTTTTTCTTTGAAGACAACTACAGCATTCTCTTTGATATTCTACCCAGTGATTATGAAAAATGTGGTGGTCGGCCCTACCAATTCAGAAGCAAGTTCTTTCTGTAGGGCTAGAGGTATACGCTGTGTTAATTAACTTCGTAATGCATGATTCTACATGCTTCTTAAGACACCGAGCTTAACTTTTTACCCAGTTCTGATTTATTTCACTTGACATTGTTGTTTCATTATATTGTACCACGTATAGCAGTTTTATTAGTTTTGGTTTTATTCATATTCAAATGTCAATACATACTATTTGTTTTAAGATTAAACAGGATTCATCTTTATATTGCTTCTGACATATCTCATAAAGGTGTGTCTTTCTCTAACCGGCATTATGACATATCTCATAAAGGTGTGTCTTTCTCTAACCGGCATCATGAAATCTACTTCTTTTGTTTCCCTGTGGGTTGTCTTTTCCTTTGTGGGATGCTGGCTCCCCACCGGTAATGACACTGAGACTTATTAATTGTGAAAGTTTGGCCTTTAGCTTAGCCTTGTTTCTGCTATCTCTTATAACCTAAATTAACCAGTTTCTAATAATCTACATTCTACCATGTGGGTTATTACCTCTCTTGCATTCTGTACATCCTACTTTCTTGCATCTGGCTGGTGTCTCTTATGTGCCAACATTCCTGTCCTCTGAGTTTCTCTCTGCACTTAAGTCCTGCATAGCCTCTCCTGCCTTGCTATTGGCCAGTCAGCTTTTTATGAAACCAATCCCAATGACACATCTTCACACACTGCAAGGAAATCTCCCACAAGGTGTCTCATTTGGTTCACTGTTAGATAGAGTTCTGCTTATACACACTAATATAACCTCAAGAGCACCATATTAACTTTTTTTGATTAACATTCTTCATTTGTGGGGGACTTTCTGCTCTTTATTTCAAGACACGGGCAAACAATGTTTACAAATGTTGCCCTTATGGTCATTGTTCAAGTGCACTTGGTCTTTAACAAGTCAAAAAGTAGCTGTTAGTATTATAGGAGAGGTTCTCTGCTCTTCTGCTCTTCAAGAGTAGGTGTGCTCCCTATAAAGAGAAAACCCACCGAGGCTGTAGAGTACCAAATAAGCAATAGAAAACATCCACATACAAATCTAAGCAAATCCACTCATTAACCAGAATTTTAAAACTGTGTAAGAGTATGAGTTATTTCAATGGTATCATTTGACAAAATGAAGAAAGTCATATTTATACAACTTATCAATTACACTCTTTAATGATTTTTTCCAAATTTTAATTTATCCATATAACCCAAGAAGAATTTCGTGATATCTTCTTTTCAAAAAATACATTTGTTTATTTCTTTTACATCCAGGCCACAGTTCTCGTGTCCTCCTCCCTTCAAGCTATCCCTCCATCTCCCCTCTGTTCCCACTCCCCAATCCACTCCTCCATTTCTGTTTAAGAAAAGGCAGATCAAATGAGTATCAGTGAAGCATGGCTTATTATGTTGCAGTAAAATGAAGCACTTCCCATGTATTAAGTCTGAGATGTACCATCCCAAAAGCTAGTAAAAAGAGTCAAAGAGAGCCCCGGTTCCCACTGTTAGGAGTCCCACAAGAGGACCAAGCTAGCCAACTGTAACATATATACAGAGTGCCTAGGTCAATCTCATGAAGGCTCCCTAGTTGCCGGTTCAATCTGTGCATCCCAGTGATGCCAGGTTTGCTGATTCAGTGGGTTTTCTGGGTGACTCCTCTGGCTCCTATCATCCTCTCTCCACTTGTGGATAATAAGGGACTAATTTGGTGGGACACACTCTGGAAACATATTGTCTCTTATTATTATGTATATTTGGAATGTATTTGAGAAGGAGTCTAATGCTCTTTGCATACAGTGACACATCTCATTTTTCTCCTTGAAAAAAATCAAAGTTTTATGCAATTTTGCATATTTACATATTAGTCACATGCGGGTTAAGATAATCCAATAATTACTTAGTTCATGACTGAACTGTGAGTAATGTCTTTTCTCTGAGCTTCTCATAAATTCTTTCTACTTAAGCTAACCTTGAATATATAACTTTATAGCTATTATTCACATATTGCCTAAAATGTAGCTTAATTATTAAAAGAATCACAAGGTCCATCCTCAAAGTTATATACAATGAAACAATTGTTGAGGAAAGAGATTGACAGCAGTCAGCTTTTGTAAGGGGCTTGAGGAACGTATCTTTGGTGAATGTTCATGAGGCTGTGGTGGGCTTTATTTTGATGATTCATCTGCTCTTGAGTTATCCATTCTCCTGCAGGTAATTTTAGTAAACTCTTTTGTTCATTAGTCTATACAGGGGCGGAGTTATTTGTTTCATCTTTTTCTGAGAGTCTTCCAAGGGTAGAAAGATATTTGCTTACATCTTCTCAGGAAATGCCATTTAATGTATATGTTCTCTCATGGCGACTTTACGTTAATCATCTGCTTACTTCATACAACAGCATAGAACTTATGATACAGAATATTCTGTCACCCTTCACATTTCATCTCACCCTTCACATTTCACCTTTATCCTGAGGTTCCAGGGCCCTACACATTTGATGCGAGAAATTTTTAAAAGTAGACAGTGAAAGTGAATGCGGCTCCCTGGGTGGATTCTATGATACTATCCGCTATACAGAAAAGCTGTGATAGGTTACAAGAATCTCAGGTCCTGTCCCATGCTGGTCAGTATCCTGCACTATTGTCGTCACCCAAGCTGGTTGTGTCTACTTCCTGCCTAGATGTGATAGAGAATAAGATCTGTATTGCATGGCAAGCAAAAATCAGACACATAAATTTGAGTCACTGTTTGCAAGGTGTTCAAACTGAAGGAATGAAAGATGGATTTACAAGACATAGAGAGGAAGTGTAATCAGATATTCTTAACTAACTCTCTGTTTTCCCAACAAGATTGACACACCAATTGTCTGCTGATTGACAAGGAAAGGAAATGCAGACTTTGTCCAGAGGAAAATTTTGAAATTGAGAGTTTGTAACTCAGAGTCTATGCTTACCTGACCATGTTAGAGAGTGAAGGAGAAACTCAGAGATCTAAATTAGGTCTACCTGGAGTGTCCATCAAAATGCTGATACCGTACCCAAGTACGGAAAGTACCATATTATGAACAATGATTCATTCTAGAGAATGGAACAAACCTCTGTGCAAGTTCACACTAAAAGTGGCAAAATGACCCATAAAGAATGACATTATAAAACCATCTATTTCTTATTTTATTGTATTGAACTATTATAGAGTGACTCAAGAAATCATAAATTAAGACTGTAAAGAGACAGCTTGTTTCTATGTAACTTAACTGTATTCTAAGCACAAATGTAAAGATTACTAGGGTCTGATTGGATTCAAGAAAGCAAAGATATTTAATATGTAGCATAAACAAAGCTCAAGATGTCAGGCTTCCAGTCAAAGAAGATGAGAGACACAAAGAAACAAAAAGTCAAAATGGGATGGGAAACCACTAACTGACATTTCTGAGAATTGAATATAATTGATAGATTTAGCAGACTTGAGATTAATAGATAATTAATTATCCCAAGAAGAAATATCAGTGAATTTGTATTGATTAATGATTAAATCTTTATAAAAATTATATCCTAGGAACACAATTTCTAAATTTTGCTAGAAGGGCTGAATTCTCCTCTTAAGCCTCGGGCTTTAAGAGCTGGTACTGCCCTTGCAGAATACCCAGGTTTACTTCCTAGCACCCACATCAGGTGGATCACAATGTCACATAGCACTAGCTCCAGGAGATTCTGATATTCTTTTCTGGCCTCTGTGAACACCTGCACACATGTAGTGCACATAACTCATCCAGGCACATGACACACACCCTGACAGACACAGTTTCAGTTTAGGCACCTGTGAGCAGCATGGCTGATCTAACAATGGAAAACTGGACTTGTGTTTTCACAGAAGCAGCTGTATACTCACTGACTTCAGTTGGCTGTCAGATTTTGTTTCCATGGTTTTGTTCCTCTTATTTTTTAATTACTAGATGTTTACAACTATATTTTAGAATCCATAAGTAAGGGATATTTAAAAATAATGTCATTGCTTTGTAATTAATTTATTATTTTTGCTTACACTCCTTGGTGCTAATATTTTAAAAGAAAGGAAAAGCAAAGCTGCAATTACTGAGCCATTCTGAAGTCTGCCTGGCTGCTCAAGCTTGAAAACAAGGGAAGGGAACATGTGATGATTCCCAGCTAGAGTAGTGTAGACAGCCTCCTAAGGACATGAGTCTAATGCTGCTGATGACAAGCTCAATGGATCAACATCCAAACCATTTTCTTGCTGTAATTTATTGTTTCAATGTATTCCTCTTATGGAGAATCAAGTTCAAAGGCTCACAAATGTAAGATTACCTCTGACTGAACCACCATTTTTAAAAAAATAATAATAAATATTTTTATGTTTATAATTAATTAAAAAATTATAACTTTTAATTTCAAATAGTATCAAGCAGTTTATCCCAGACTGCCTTTAAACTTCTGATCATTCTTCTTCCTCAGTCCCTGAAAACTTAAATTACAGGCTTAAATGAAGATAGCTGTGTTTTTCTTCTATTTAAACCAACCAAGTTCTTGCTAAACATTGCCTATTATATACAATCCTTATTGTCTATAATCACATATGTAAATGAGAAATAAATATATATAATGTTTGGTTTGCAGAAATTATATAAATTCCTTGTAATATCCTTGAGTTCTGTTGAAATCCATGTTTCTCAGATGTCTCATATTTCAGTTCAGCAAACATCTGCTCATATTATCAGGAGAACATTAAATAAAAATGAGGATATGTGCATCTATAGGACACTGAACAGGACAGCTGTTTTATATTATCAGAGTCCTTTTGGTAACATCTGGCTCCCCATCAACTTTGAGGTTAAGAGGTTTGGGGAGTGGATGAGGAATGACAGAATGGGCAGCAGGCAAGGAGGTCTATCTGGAAGAACTCCTCAGCCCTCTATGCTTCCTGAGACAGACAGGCTGCTGCCCCAGCAGGTGGGCATGCCTTGAACCCACATCCATATCTAGGAAGACAAAACAGTACATGGATCCTGTTCCAACAATGTTTTAGAATGCAAGCTCCTTGGAATATGATTCTCAGTAGAGAAAATCCTCACGTCCACACCATTGTGTAATAAATCATCGGCAATATGCATTGATTCCTACAGGGCTGCATAAGCAAACTTTCACACTTTTCTTCTAGAGCTGAATATTTTTAAATCTTTCTGGGATTTATTGGATTATAGAATCTCTGGGTAAATAGAATAATCAGATAAACTATTAAAAATGATACTCCTATCGGCATTACTTGCTAAAGCATCTTCCAAAGTAGTTCCACACTCAAAACTTATTTTAGACAGGAATTAATACCATATACTGAAGTGATTTAAATCCAACTGGGCATACTTGTATGGAAGGGAGTCTTTTGTAATAATTCAGTTCAGGTGGGTTGAAGTAGGCCAACATCCCTGCCTCTGTTCTATGCACTAATGAATGCCCTGAGAATCATTTATGCACATGCACTTCCAGTTATGACCATCAGGTTTTCATTCTCTGATATAAAATTTTAAAGTGGAAAGACACAGTCTGGTACCACTGACTACAGAGTTTAATGAAACATAGAATTTCAAAGCAAAATGCACACATTACTATATCTATATTTCCTCCATTTCTATAAGTGAATAGTTACTCCTTTCTAAAAATATTAGGCAATGTTAATTTCTGTTGCATATAATCCATAAAACATTACTAAACCATGAATCAATACAGAGGTTTTGTCATTATTCTGAGCCACGTTGATATAAGTTGTTTGGAAAATTAATGTTTTATAAACTTTGTTATATGTCAAATCCATACCCCAATGTATTTTCTAGATAAACTTTTTGTCTGAATTCCACTTGTTTTTAAACTCAAGTTAATTCTTTTATGAATATAATGAATGAAAAAAATTAAGAATCTCAAAGATAAAGGCCATGATAAAGGAAATTGGTGAGAAGAGAGAGATGTCATTTAATCCCAGAGATCCTAAAAAGGTTTTAAAATATTCAGGGTTGATGTTTGTCATGATCAGATTTATATTTTCAAGCAAGGAGTAGTTAGGAGGGCCTGTGAAAAACACGGTAAAAATCTGATGATATATTCCAAATCAGGTTAAACCGTTCCTATGGTGGTATGGGTGAGATAACCCCATAAGTTAGCCTCTAGTATTTAAATAGTTTGTCCCCAGTTGGTGGCTTTGTGGGGAAGATTAGGAGGCATGTCCTTGATGGAAGAAGTATATCACTGGGACTCACATCTTCTACCGCAAGCAGAAAATTGATGGAGCACAGAAAAAGGCAAAAGTCTTGTGAAATTCTGAGTCCTCTCCTGCTGCTCTAGTTATGTGCACCTGCTGCTACCTCTGCTCTTCCATCGGGGCTTCCACCCTCTGGCACTTTAAGGTCTGCATTAACTCTTTCTTCTACAAGTTGCCAGGGCTATGGTGTCTTATCACACTAGAAGAAAAATAATGGAGACAGTTGCTTAACTTGTGCAACAGGCACAGCAGGGTCTGGGGATGTTGTTAGGTTTGAGAAAGGTGTTCAGGTTCAGTTTAGAGGTGATAGTTATGTGTGCAGGTTACAGAGTTATGGTAAATACATGAATGCAGACTTCTGGATTACTGATGTATAAATACATGAATGGCTTCTGGATTACTGATGTATAAATGATCTGGATTAGGAATGAGACGGAGCAGAGGATGAATGAAGAGATGACAGATTTGATGTGAGACATTTTCAGTTGTATGTTCCTTAAAGACTAACAGCTGAAGTTATTCATCAGGCTGCCAGAAGTTTAAGGCTAAAAAAGTTTTGAGAGGAACATATGTACCTGTTCCAAACTTACCATCAACCCCTTCTTGCTTGGTAGTTTCTCTTAGCTGTTGAGTCAACTGCTGTTAGCAGTGATGTTAAATTAATTAGAGACACAGAGGTGAGAGCTTCAGGAAGTTTGACAATTCTATGACCCCGTACTTTTCCTGTTTGTCATCACAATTTCTGATCTAGTATCATATCCATTTCAAGGAACATTTCCATAGTATACAAGTTCATACTTTGAGTTTCTAGCTCTGGGGCTGGGACTGAACTTCATACAGGCACCTCTTCACTGCCTATGCCTGGAGTTCTTCTCTGAAGTAACAACCTTTCTCCTAGGACACTACTTCCATTGTTTCTTCCACGACCCAAGTTACTCTAATGTTAATTGAATATAAAAGGGTTATACAGCAAGATGCAGTCATCAAAATAAATGGGGGGGAATCATAACTTATTTTTTTAAAATAGAATTTTTAATGAACCTACCCAGAGCACAAAGGAAAACAGAAAGAGAAAAGATAAGCTGGTGAAGTAGCCAGAAGAGGTGATGTCATACACAATTACAAATACCAGACTTCTGCTAGAGGAGACTGGAGAGACAGAGGTGCTAGAGCGAGCAATCACTAATTGCACTAAAAAAAGTTGGTGTTTTTCACAATGGTTTCCTAATACACAGTCAAAACCCTGCATTACCTCCGCTGATGCAATATTTATAACACGGGGGTTTAATAGAGAATGCAATAGAGGAAGGAGCAAAGGAAATTCTCATCATGTTTTACATTATTATTTCAACTGAGAACCCAAATCACCAACGATAACTTCATATATCTCGCTTGAGGAGAGACAGAACTAGCAACCTGGAGGAAGACATGAACTGAGGAGAAATATTTTGTTTCTGGACCGCCTTACCTCCTTTATGTTATGGGATCAGATCAATCAGGCAGACATCCAGACTCAGAGTCTGGTGGGAATTGTGGTCCACACTCACAATGAGGTCTGCTGTTAGATGTTAAGCCGAGGGGCAAGTCCATGCTCCTTCCCATTCCACTATTACCGAATCGCTGAGTGAACTGTAACAGAAGGATGTGGAATTCCAATTCCCACACTAACCTCCCCCCTATAAAATCTGTTTTTTATTAGTAATTTACAGCTAATGTACTTTGCAGAAAGTCCCCCTGTTCTGAGGTTATTCACACCTGGAATGAAATTCTGAATTATCCAAAGGGAGGAATAACTTTACCCAGTCATAAAACTCTCAGACTTCAAGACCTCCAAATATAACTTCTAATAATGTTTTAAAAGTCTCTCTTTTTTCTTCTGTTTCTCCATCTTTCTCTTTCTTCATCCATCATTCCCTCCCTCCCACGTTCTCTCTTTTTTCTTCTTTCCTTCCCTTCTTCCTTCCTTTTTCCCTACCTCTGTTCCTCCTTTTCTTCCTTTCTAATGGCCTTCCTTTTTCCTATATTGTAACAGCAAAAGCCTTGAATTGGGTTTATAGTGCACTAATCTTGTGGTCCAAAAATAAATTATTAGATGGACTCAGCTAGTTATTCCATTTACACAGTTTACGTGATGAATTTAAACTTAAAAACTAGGTCACAAAAATAAATTGCAACACAAAGTTTCCTTTAGGGATTTTGGTTTTTATGGAGATTTCAATAATATAAAATATACCCTAAATTTGAAATTGGAATACAACTTTTATTTACATTTAAAGTATGCTAAAGATAAAGCAAAACTGCTATAGTTTTACATTTGATAGCTATAGTTAAGTATTAATACTTTGGGAAAACAGTTTTCAAGTTTATGAGTATATTAAATAATATAGTGGTATCTCTGTGTGTGTATTCATGTGTGTGATTTCTGACAAAAACAAAAATATGAAAAGTTATCATGTTCAAGAACTGTTGTCAAATTGGCATCATTTATGAACATAAGCCTGTTTACTGAAAAAATGCTGAATATTGGAAATTTGTGAATCGTGTATTCTATTTATATTATGAATCTGACACATTTAAGGCAAGCATTTTCCTCTACTTGGGTGGTAAAGTATTATGTGAAATGGTGTCTATTCGTGAAGTTTGTAATATAATACAAGTTAACCGTGGAGATAACTGTCTGTATCAGCGTTCAGCTTTACGAAACTGACAGCAGTGCGATTTTAGACAAATAGACACCAGTTCTGAATTTGGGGTTAGAACCTCATGTCAGAATGGCCTCATTGAACACTGTATCACTTTATTTTATGCATTAATATGTTTTTGTGTTCATAGATATTACACATGCATTAACAAACAAGAAAAAACTCTGACAGTTTTCTTTCTTTAAAAAAAAGTACACTTTAAATTGAACAGAAATTAGTTATGTAGATTAGGGTAAAAATAATGTGTCCATATCTTCGTTTTTGGAGGTTAATACATTTTGGAATGCTTAAGTCAAACTGATTTACAGTTTTGTGGATATACACTTTAGGGAGTAGACTTATGGGGTATCCTTTTAAACAGAGATAACTGTGTTAAGCAAGGTACTTCCTCCTTCCATTGGTAATATATCTGGCAGTGAAACAGTGACCACTATTGGTCTAGCTGCAGGAAATGAAAATTATTGCTGGATGCTCCATACCAGTACTGCTTATATCTCCCTTCCTTGGCCTCCAAACAACCAGATGACATCATCGCATCATCAACCAGATGACATCGTCGCATCATCAGCCAGGTGACATCATCGCATCATCAGCCAGGTGACATCATC
>NW_004949105.1:10513934-10531201 GCF_000317375.1 Microtus ochrogaster | reverse complement strand
CATCATCAGCCAGGTGACATCATCGCATCATCAGCCAGGTGACATCATCACATCATCAGCCAGGTGACATCATCACATCATATGCTTTTCTTCGAAGGAAGCTTTGATGACTAAATTCTTCTCATGATTCCTAGTTGGTCTTTTAATACTGCTTACTCCTCCCTGCTCATTCTGGGTAGATTGAATGCTTTCTTCTACATCCAGTTTGTTAACCATTAGCTGTTTGTTGTATTCTTTTTGATGCCTGAGTAATTCTGAGTTATCACTTTTAATGTTTCCTCTTTCTAGTATATTAAAAGTTTAGTAGTCTTTTCTCTATAACAGTCAATTCATTTTTGTTAATGACTAATGTCTTTCTAGCCACTAATTTTTTTTTAAAAAAAAATCTGTATTCTTATCTCTGTAATTTTCTTTTTTCTACTGTGTTTGCATTTGCCTTATTCTTTTTAATACTACCTCAAATCCAATGTCTGGATAAAAAACTACTGCCAACAATTCTCAAACTTGAAAAATTAGGAGAAGGATCATTTCCAGACTCACCCTATGAGACCAGCTTAATGCTGATGTGATCTGTTGATGAGGTTATATTTTGCTAACCTAGACAACACCATGTTTACTGAGAATTATGAATTAGTGAAAAAAGTATTACAGTGAACAGGAGAGGATCCACATGCTGCTGAGTAAACAAACAAGTGCTAGTATCCTCTACTGAAGGAAAAGAATATATTTGATGTTATCTAACAATGAGAAATAAGCAACTCTGTGCAAAGTAACAAAAAGTTTGAGCCCTTGGTGAATCAAGATTTTAGAAAAGATAGAGCTTCTTATAATGATCAGGTGTTAACCAATAGACATTTTCTTTGAGCCTGTCATTTCTACGAACTATAGACTTCAACTTTGTGTTATAAAAAATAAGAATAAACAATTAACTCCTCTGCCATGCCTTGTGTGAGAATCATTTCAAGTTACGCTACTGTTTTGAAGTGTTTCTCCTCATTTTTCTTACTTTTTCACAACGGACGCTCCTCTAAAATTCTAGCTTTAGAGCTTCCCGGTTTAGCACAGAGGTTATTTGTTCGCTGTACCACAAATTTTGCTCTGGATGCACAGGCTTGATCGCGCGTTTTATTTTTAGCCCATACCTCACCCACTGTGCCATCTGGAAATATTATTAGAAGAGGAACAATTATGTTTCTGAAAGACTAGAGATTATCTGAAATCTTATCTGATGATGGATCATCCTACAGGACGCAATACTAAAACTGTCGCGTGTAGTATCAAACGAGCATCGACTATCGTACCACACCTGCAGGGGCCCCTCCATCAAGTTCTGATTACTGTCAACAAGAGGCTAGCAGTTGAGAAGGAAGGACAATTTGCAGAATAATGGCCTCTGACGTGTCTCTGCAGCTGGCAAAGAAATGGAATAGATGAAAAGCTCGCACGTAATATAACTTTCATTTCTCAGCAAAGACACTCTCTACTGTGGAACATTTCAACAACTGCTTATGACTTCTGGTCGACTAGACTTTTTCTCCAAAAATACAATTAAACACAGGAAGGCTGTACTGTGTTTCATAGAAATATTACTGACATTTCAATCAAAACGTCCCAACTATTCACACTGGACTGAATTTCATTTCCCCCCTTTTTTTTCTGGGGCAAATGCCCTTAGTTCTACCTGTTTGGTGTTCCATATTTGTGGATGAAACTGTTCCTAGACATTTCAATTCATTTGTCCTATCTCCATGCTATCTTTCCATCCACCTTCACAGAGAAGTTGACTTAAGTGGGAGGGGGGGAGAGACAAAGAGAGGGAGGGAGGGAGAAAGAGAGAGAGAGAGAGAGAGAGAGAGAGAGAGAGAGAGAGAGAGAGAAAGAGAGAGAGAAAACAAACTTGTTTTTCAGCAAAACCATCAAAAACTTTCCTCCGGTTGCATATTTTACATGCCTACTGGTTTACAACTATGTTCCTTTGGAACTTCAACTTGCATTTTGATTTTAACTCTTTCTTGGAGAGGCAACTGTGAAATACAATGGAAGAGTATATTCCTCCTTACTATTATAATTTCTGTTTGCCATTTTCCATATTATATATAGAAAATGACTCATAAAGAACCTAAAATTCAAGACTCACTTAAAACCATACTTCTCAAAAATGTGCACTGGCTATGTACAATCAGTAATCATGTGTATAGATGCTGTGAGCCTGTACTGTCAGTTTATCTGTCATAGTTTGGAAAATTATCATCAATAAACTTATTCATATTGCAATTGCCTCAACTATGTGGAGTTTCTGAAAACAGGTTTTCTATGTTAAGTAAAATAGATTAGAGAGTAATGGTTATAACAAGCCACTGAAATATCAGAAGTTTAAAGCGGCATTGTTGCAAATGGAATTTGTATTCTTACATTGAACATGTGGTCATGGAACTTTCTGCCAAGTGTGACCTAGAACTTTATTCCTGCCAGCATGCAGCTGTCAAACAGAATGAGTAGATGTTCAGAATGAGCTCTCAGCTCTGTTAAATATGATGCATTTGAAAGGCTGATAAAGAAACTTATTAATCACATCATACAACATGAGGGAAAAATGAAGATTTTGCCACAGTGTGGTGAGGAGTTGCAAAGTTAATGTTTTGCAGGCTTGATAACCATTGCCATGCTGTGTTCATGGAGTAGGTGTGCAATATGTGTTGGCAAGCTGTGCTCATAAAGTAAGACAACTACTTCAACATTTTAGACATGGTGTATATCAAAGCCCCGAATGTAACTTTTAATGTTAAGAAGCACCGGTTAAAATTTTAAATATGCTACTAATATAGGTCACTGTTTTGCATGTGATTTTTTATGCTCTTAGCAAAAAGAAAAACCAGACCTCTGCCTCAAATAAGATCTTCAAACAATATCAGGGAGGTTTATGACAAAGCCTTTGATCTCCCTATACATAAAGTAAATACAAAACGTTGCAATGTTTTAAGGATGTGAGGACCTGCTCATACTATGCCTTTAACAAATGTTTAAAGCTGTATTCTGGAGGTTATTGAGTTGGTAAAGCTCCAAACACATCCCCATTTAGTTTGCAGGGCTCGCCATTTGTGCTTCAGTGTAGATGCTTTTGCACATAGTGGGTAACTATGCGTTTAACACTCCACTCTGTCTCACAGATGCACTGGGTTGGGTTTCAGCGGATAAAAGTAAAATGCAAGTAAACATAAAAATGAAGGAATGCTTCCAGCAGCTATGATGAAAGCACCATGGCAGAGTAAGCCTACACGTGAGGCCCAGGATTAGTTATACAGTGCAGAATGCTCTGTAAAATGTGCAATATTTTAGTTATGCTGTATTTTTCAGCCTTAGTAAGCTTAGGAACGTTTTATGGTTATGGACAAAATTTTAAAGAGATACTTGAGAATACTATTATCTTTTCATAGAAGTTGTTTCATCTAATTTTTCAAGGACTAGAGTCACAATATTTCACTCAGGTAGTTAGCAGCATAGAAGCATTAAGTCCACTGGTCTTTACGTGTTTATTCAGAACGTTTTAACAAGAAAGTGTCTCTAAGTATTTAGAAAAATGACTCAAAACATTAAAAATATAATCTAAGGACAAAATACATTAACATGGCTTTGATGAAGTATAATTTTTTGAGTCATAGTTATAGTTGAGACAAAAATCATTGGATAGTCTATTGTTATTGTTTTGCACAGAGTGTGTGACCTTCCCTATAGGGTCTCACAAACCTAACAGACAGCAGTCTAAGAAGTTAACAAATAAACCAGGCCAGGTCCAGAAGTACTTTTTTATGTTGTATGTCTTGTAATTGAGAAAGAGCGAGATGGAGGGGAGAGAGAGATACAGAGACAGACAAGGAGATACCAGGGGGGATTTATTGCTCAATACTGTGACTCCAATTATAGTCACACTCTTGTTTTTTGTGGGGAGTTTCACACACTTATACGAATCATGTTTGTTTTGGTCTCTAGTTCTCTACTGCATCGTTCCCATCACCTTCCTTTCCCAACTTCATGTGTGCTATCACTCTCTTGCTTTATTAAACCTAATGAATCCACTTAGTGTTTCCTGTTTGTGCATGGATATAGGACCATCTACTGGAACATAGGTAGCCACTTGTGGCGTTGTACACCCAGAAAAAAAACTTATTTTCCCTCCATCACATCCACCATTTGTCAATCACGTCTCTGCTTATGATAGGACTCTATATGCCAGTCCTTGTTTGGGTTTCGTTTGGCTTGATTTTATGCATGGATTTCTGCTTTTGTTGTTATTTTGTTTGATTTACATGTATTTATTTTTTTACAAATAAATATTGCTACATTTTGCAATGAAGAACAGGAATGATATCTTTGTGTACTTTGCCAGCTTGCTTAATATTATATTATGCACACCTTATCTTGCTGTGCGTTTTTTAATCTATATATATTTACTTAAAAATTTGGTGTATATAAATTTATTATGACATCAAACTACTGAGGTTTAAGCTGTTTAATGTGTTTATTATTGTGACAGAATAAAATAATAACATGGATTTTGATATGCTACTTTATATAGCCATTAAATAAGTCATTATATATAGACTTCTTCTTTAGTAAATACTCAGAGAATTACTGTAAATTGGGAAAACTCAGTTAAGTCGCTACTATAAAAGGGTTCTAAGAACCAGGAGTCAAGATCCACATACACCGAGAATTACAAACAATATAAGAGGCTTTATATAATATGAGCATGTGGTGGTCATTTAAAGTTGCTAACTACAAGGATGGATACCTAAAGAACGGGAAATGTATACTATCTGGTGTGTCTAGGAGAGTGTTTCCGGAGAAAATGTGGTGATGTGTCAGTCTACACAGGGTGACCGTACTGCCTCGTGTTCTGGGATCCAGGGGGAATGAAAAAAATCAGCAAGTGCAGCCTTCCAGAACAAGCACCTCTTTCTAATGCTGATATCGTCCTTTCGGGCTCTTTCAGGTTTCATCTTGGATTTGCACCATAGCTCTGCAGAGCCTTCAGGCCTTCGACCCAGGGCTAAGCTGCCGCTGGTCTCTGTTCTGAGGATTCTAGCCTCCTCGAGGAAAGCTACCATTTTCTCTGTCTCTAGAGCCTGAAGGTGGCCTCTGTGGGAATATTTGGTGAACCGGGTTAATAAATCTCTTCTAATAAATAGTATTGGTTCTGTTTCTCTAGGGAATCCAAATACAGCTGCAGACTCTGAGCTTCAGCTTTCTATGTTTCTAAGTTGTAAAATAGAGAAATGAAAATCTACTTGAGTTTATTCAGGCCTGATGTCTCAAATGTAATCAAAAGATTTAAGTATAGTCTATGAGATCCAGGTGGGCTAAGCAGATCAAAGAAGAGAAAAAATGAATTTTGGAAGAATCAAAATACAGAAAATCCTGGTATGTGTTGGCATATCAGCCAAACCATGTTTGCCCCATGAAAGCCGCCCATTTCAAAGACCTACAAAAGCATGTTCTTTGTGGAATATGCGTCAATCTTTCTAGCATCCATTCGATGGTAGTTTTTAAAACTTTGGTTTAAAAAGTGTTTGTTACTTGAAATTTGGATGTTTCAGGCTGAGGGTAAAATTCAGTGGTAGAGTATTTTGTCTAGCACACACTACAATCTGGGTTTCAAGTGCACTAGAAAGCCTACCTAAATGTTTCATTAGAGATTTATATTGATAGGTCAGAATATTAAAACAAATTAATTTTAAGCTCTCTACTTAAAGAGTTGTGATAAGTATTACAAAAATAGAATGAACAAAGAATGGGAAAAATTGTAATCAAGGATGTTTATAAATTGTCACCATGATAACTAAATTTAAAAGACATATGGTTATTTCTGCATATCTATTTATATTCCTGTCTGTGTACATGACATGGATAGAATTAAGGGTCTACTGATAATAAATTAAAAACCTCAATTCTAGAGAAACTAAATGGAACATTTTCTAAAGAAACTTAAAGAAGGCAGAAACATACTTTAATACTTTGGGTAACTTCATGCATTATTTTATATAATTTCATACTTTTTATTTCTTTCAGTGGTAATTATATAACAAATAAAGTTGAGAAATATTTTAATCAAGTACTTGATTTGTTGAAGCAGTGTGCTTATAAAGGGAACACTTTTTAATTTTTTTGTCAAAAGTGTCTATTGAGAGGTTATTTAACAGGCTGCTATGCCATAGAGAAAACCTTGAAATTGCTTTCTATTGAATGTGTTGAGAGAGTGCTTAACCTCAACAGACTATGACTGGCCTTCCATGAGGACAGTGCCTCATGAGTGGTGGAGATAACAGAAGTCAAAATTTGGGGGAAGTTTTTCTTAACAAAAAAAAAAATCTTTTCTCATTGAGCAGCAGATGTGTGGACACAAAGATCAGCTTTGATGCAGTGATATCAGTAGTTCTCATCTGATGTCAAAGACAGAATATGTTGTGCTGTGTTTGGTTCCATAGGGATTATGTAGTGGAATCACTGTGTTTGGGTTTAATATAAGATCTTTGCTTGTCTGACATGACTTCTTCTCAAGCTATTTTGAGAAAGGAATTTAACTTTGAGATAACATTCCTGGAACTAATGAATGTTTAGTAAAATAATTTTGTTATGAGATAGTCCATAATTTAGGCCACTGTAGTAGCTCACTTATTAGTGCCTTAACCTAAAATAGTCCAAACCTAAATCCCAAGGTCCCCATGCTCACAATTTACTCAGGAGATCTTGTCTTTTTACAAAGATATTATATATTCATATAGATGATAATTAAACAAAAATAATCATCATTGATCATGTATGTGTCAGCCACTGACGTGCAATTTATTAACAAATAAGGGTGTTTTACAATAGTGAGAAAATGCCCCCTGTTATTGCTCATAACACAGCCTTATAATCTCAGAAGATAAACTTGTGCTCATGGCAATGGCAAAATATATTATGTTTTAGTATTTACTGTTTTTCATTCTTTATTTTTATTTTCCCTTTTAGCTTTTGCATGCTGATAATGAAAGAAGAAAGTTATGACTAACACTTCTGTTTAAACCAGTACTTCTGATGGACCTGTGTGAAAGCTATGGATTTTATTAAAATAGTTCCAGCCCCAAATGGAATGTTAAAGTTTCTTTATAATAGAATGCAGTTCCTTGAGAGGACACACTGGAAAACGACTTAGAGAAATGAATAAGATGGGCTGTTACTATTTCTGTTGTGGGCAGGGGGAAGTTTAATATTAATATGCAAATAAATAAGATATGGGCAGCATATGCAGAATTTTGAGATCAAGGAAGAGAAATGCTTTAACCTTGGAATCATTGATGTTGCTGTTGTGTTTAACCCCTGAACCACACTGTAAACACTGCAGAAAAGTAAGGAATGTTTACCTTTATGGGTCCATTCAAGATAGGAAATGGGAACAAGGTCATCTGTCTTGTAGTTCTTGTGGGATATATACATGGAGATTTGGATTATAGATTATGATGGACTCAGGGAACCGGAGCCAAAAGTGACCGTAATGTCTAGAATACCAAATCTCCCTGGTCTATTTTTCATGAGAAATCAATGTATGAACATTAAGTGGTTCTTTTTCCAACAATTCATAAATGATCAGATAAACTAATACTTAAATAGGCTCAATCATGACAATGTAACTTAGGTTACTTATAAGTGTATGTATTTAAGAAATCTATCTGGTAAGGGTAACTCTATAAGACAGAACATTCCAAAATATTATTTCAGAAACTATTGCAGATCAAAGGGTGGTTTGGGGGTTATTTCATTACCACAAAAACTTATTAAAAGTTTAATTTATTCAAATTATCAAGGTTGGTTTTGGAATCTCTAACCTTCCAAGGAGAAAATGCTATGGGTCTGTTTAGGACTTTGTTTTCTCAGGGATCCATGTCTCCTTTTTTGTAATGTCATTGAGCAACAACAATGCTAAATATTGATTGAAAAGCATGATTGCCATTGACTACACTTGAGGTTTTACAGAGAATATTTACATTTTAGACACCTTTAGTGTCTGTTTAGCTTCATGGGTTACATGTGTTTTAATGCAACTAGACTAATAGAAACCAAGTTGACTGTTTATTGTTTACCAGCTTAAAATTTAATACATTTTTAAAAGATAAAATATTCTGTACTTAGTATATAAAATCTAGCATAAATTGTGGGTTTTATTTTTGCTATTATTCTATTGTTGTTTCAAATATTTAATAGTAAAGAGTACAAATTTCCTAATATTTTAAAAGCTTCTTTTAGAAATTTCATTTTATATCATAAAGTGTTAATAGAAATTTGATACAGAAAACTGTTTTTTTTATCTTATCTCTCCTCTAAGCAAACTTCGCTCAGCATCTCACTAATGAATCGTTATCTATATATATATGATTCTGTAAATGAGGTAGCTCTTGTTTATTTTTAAGTCACCATTCTCATCAGGATATCTATGTTACTGTTTAGAACAGAAGCTGAAATACTGAAATACAAAGTAGGAGGAATCATACAGTTAAGCAGGGAACACACAGAGGTCCGTGAACTACGCAAGTGAGAAAACGTAAGAAGCAAGGAAAGGTTAGAATTTTCCATGATCTAAGGTCCTTGGGGGTTGTCATGCCAAGGTTGCAAAAATCCAGGGCTATCATTCATTCCCAGCTTGGTGTAGTGCAAACCATTACATGTTAAGTTGCTAATGTTGTCTAATACTTATAAACATATTCTCCAGAGGAAGACTCAAGCATTTTCTATGTAGCTACAGTTAATGAAACTCTTTCTTATAAAATTGAAATATATTGAAAGTAACTTGGAGTGGTCCAATTTTATAAAAGTTAAATTGGGGGATGGATAAATGACTCAGTGATTAAGAGCACTGGCTTCTCTTCCAGAACAAACAGATTAAGTTCCCAACATATACTCGTGCACACACACACACACACACACACACACACACACACACACACACGTGTGTGTACTTGACACACTAAAATGACATACAAATAGTCAACAAAAGCCATTCAGTCCTAACCAACCTTTGGAAATCTTGCTTTCCTGTACAATCAGAAATTCATAGTTTACACAGGTAGATCTGTTTAGAAATCCATACTACTCTGAAAGCTTTGTAAAATTGTCTGTTCTTATGTATAATTATAAATGAAAAGGAGATAGAAACACACACACACACACACACACACACACACACACAAGTCTGTGCAATGCCTGCGCTGCTGGAGTATAAAACCCTAATCTCCTATTTCATTGCAAACTTGTAGACAAACTTAAAGGTCACTCTGGAATTCCCACTCATGGACACACTGTTGTCTGAAACAGGTTCCAACAATTCTATTAAGAAAACATGTTCTGGCGTCAAGCCTCTCTAGTGCACATCTGAACAGAACTCATAAGGAATACGGATGTTGATCATACTCCTGTGGGAGACGTAAAGAGAACAGAGGAATGACAGCAGGCTTGCACTTAGCAGATTGGGTAAAAGAGTCATGAATTTATAGCAAAACTATTTCAGTTTGCAATGTAATATTTTCTCCGATTATTTACCTTTATTGCTCTATTTACTAGTCTTACAATAGGGTTCTGTGACCAAGACAAGGTAATGGGCAATGTCTGAGAAAGCAAATGATGGGGATGAAGGTAATACACAGGTGCAGTCATGCAATTGAACCATTTATTACATTTATTAGCTTTTTTTTTTTATTGCACATGCCCATACAAAAGCTTTATTGAAATGAGGGGAAAGTTCTGATGCAGGCCCAAAGCAGGCAAATTCACTGTTAAGGATGCACTTTTCCTTTTGAATTGCCCCACTGGAGAGAATAAAGACATAAAATACAGAATTTTATTCCTCCAACATGAAAGACAGTGCCTAGAAATTGGATGAAATTACTGTTATAAAAGATACAGTATATCATGAAATGATATTCAATGAAGGTAGGGCAAATTTTATTTTGATATAAATAATGCTACATATATACATTTGATGTCTGGGATAGCTGACAAGAAGATATATTTTATTTATTTTATCAATTGAAATGAACTGTCAAGAATCATTTTCTAAAACCGCCTGCCAGTCTAAATCAGGGTTCTGCAGTGTACCACGGTTACAACATGACAGAAAAGGTGATTGCATGTGACAGGGCTAGTGTGGCCTTCAGCTAGATATTTACCAAGAGTTGCTGACTCTGTGCCCAAGGTACAGCAATTGTTATACCTTTTCTCCCTTCAACCACTCCACTGTTCCTCTTCCTCACCTTCTGCTTCCATGCCTCCTTCTTTTTATTAATTTGAAAATTCTTCACCAAGCTTTTGCTTGGAATGCTTAGTCCCCACACTTTGATGTTGTGGAAGCTTTCAGAATTGAGGTTAAGAAGGACGGCTGTTGCTGAATCGTGGAACTATCTGTCTGCTTTCTGGCCACCTCTTCCTTATCTTTGCTATATGTTGAGACACTTCTCCATACTTTTCCACAACTACAAGTTAAACACTATGAAACCATGCACAAACAAATGAACTATGCCGTCCTTCAGATTGTCTCATCAGGCTATTTAGTCATGGCAACATAAAAACAACTCATGCATTATTTTGGAAAACTGATTTTTTGTTTCCTAAGTTTCTGTAGAAATGGTGTACTTTACTTTTGACTTGCAAAGCATGTGCATTCATTGTTTAGTTTGTTACATGAAGAGTTTGCCAATTCTTGTTACAGATATTTTTTCAGAGGTAAGTTTTGTAGTTTTGTTCATTTTAAAGCATGCTTTTTAATCCTCATGTCCAAGTCAAGTTATCCAGCCATATTACTAAGCATCTTGAAATTTCTGAAAGGTCAGAAACTGATGATTAGATTTATTTTAATGGGGTAGTCATGCTGACTTTTGGTTGTGGTCTCTCCCTGAGAAAGGGTACTACTGCCCTACTACAGATTCACTATGGCATCCATCCCTAGATATACAGACAAAGCATAAGATGTACAAATCCCATTGAATACCATGGTTCAATGTAATTTAACATGAACTTCTTCATTCTATTTAATAATTTTCCATTGTAGATGTTGAAAATTACACAAAGGTCAAATGAAGTTGAGAAAAGTCAATAAAGCTTTGAGGATGCTTTCATGTTAATATTAAAACCACAAATCAATAAACAATTTCACAACAACAGCCATCACAATATAGGATAATCCCAATTATAATACTCTGCATCATAACTTAATTTTCTTTTAAATTTTAAATGCTTGGCCAATAGCTCAGGTTTATTACTAACTAGCTCTTATAACTTAAATTAACTTGTTTATATTAATCTACATTCTGCCACAGCATGTTACCTCTCTTTCATCGACCACCTCCTGTTTCCTCTCCATGTCTCAGTGGCAACTCCTTTGACTCTGCTCTTCTTCTTCCCAGCATCCTTAGTCTGGTTCTCCCACCTAACCTTATGCTGTCCAGCTATTGGCCAGTCAGCTTCTTTATTAAACCAATCACAGCATAATTTACACAGGGTACAGAGTGATTATTCCACAGCATCTGGTGATGTTGATTCTTTCTTTCCTTCAATGGGCCCTTTAGTGTCTGGGCATACAACAATGAATAAAGCATCATTTTATGAATGCTTAGTACTTTCTTCAAGGACTTGCATATCTATTGAAGATATGAAGATATGATTAACAGATTTAGAAGCTCTTAGGACAAGTGAAAATATACTGTGTACTGCGTGCACTAAATGGCTGGTCCAAAGGTAGTGAGTTATCTCAATTGATTTTTCATAACTTAAATTTTATAGACATCTCTTGCTTCAAAAATTCCTGAACTTTAGAAAACATAATTTTATAACTTTTATATTATCTACTAATCTTTTCTCCCACTCATTTAATCAGCTGAAAACCTTAAAAGTTGTTTTCACGTATAAAATTAACAGCTTTCACAATAAGCACTAATTGCTGCAGCATTACCAAATTTGAAAACTAATTATACATTTAAACTGCCACTGATGGAAAGGCTTCAACATAGAAAGCCCATTAGCAGGTGTTCTCTGTGAGTTGCTGGGAACTATGTATTGTGAGAATATTCTGCCCTTAATGTAAAATTCAAAAGGTGGTACAGAGTCTCATTACTAACACTGACTAAAGACACTTGGCTTTTAATTCCTCGGGCAGTAGGTGGATATGAGGCTGTGTAATAGGTAAAGTTACCCTGTCAACAGGGAGCTTGGAATTCCTAGTGCTTCCAGGAAACCAAAAGCCACACCTCCCTATTTCATCCAATATGAAATTAAGCACAAAACCCTTGGGAAGAGACCTGGCTAATCTCAGAAAATGTGGAGGAAGCAAGTTCACTCTAGAAGCTAGACAGTAATTAGCACAACACCTGACTGTAGCCAGCACTCTGCTCCTCCAAGCAACATCAGAGGTTCTTGAGTAACAAATATCTCATAGATTTTAATTGACAGAGAATAACTAAATTTAAGATCCAATGACTATACAGACTAGATAATATATTAGCTTTGAAATCATGAATCTTGACCTTTAACCTTTTAATGTATTTGTTGATTTGAGAGAGCAGGTTAGGGTCTTACTCCAGATTGGCTTTAACTCACAGCAATCTTCTTGTCTTAAATGTAGGACAGCTAGACTTACAGACTTGATACAAATGCCATGCAGGGTTCTTGCGGAGAAAAGATATCATTGGTCTTCCCTTGCACTGGACTCTGTACTACAATACCATTCTTCCCGACTAGATGAGCACACTAGTGCGTGCAATGCTGTCACGATTATTAATGTATGTAATTAATTGAATTTGAGGTCTGCACCAAAAGAGGGAGTTCATTCCTGGCACTGTAAACATGATCAATGCCAAGGAATAGATAAGTCACAGACGCAAATCATGTTGCCACACTGCCTTCTGAAAACGTGTGTTTCTAACCATAAGGTTGGGGCTGTTGTCAGTCTTGATCAGAGAAGCTTCTCATTAGTGTTGGTAGTGGTTGATACAAGGACACATTAGTGTTCAAATGTTAATTTAAAAGTGACCCCATTCTAATCTGCATAGATGTTCCAATAGAACATAGGAATGGGGACAGGGAGAAAACCATAACACTTTAATGGATGGCAATCGTTAACCACCTCAATCCTAGTGAGGAGAAAGTATTAGGCTCATGTTACTATTTTCCTTCAAAGCTGCACAGAAGAAAAGGTTAGTTAGTGCTAGATTAGTTGTTATCATAGGTGTTGTAGCTCTAGAAGGCACTATCTTTGGACTATAAACAACATGGAGAAGTCCTTAGTCTTAACTTTCTACCCAAAGGATACAGAAGACTCAATCCCGCTAGAAGAACAATACTGAGACCAGACAACACACTGCACTTGTTCTGTCTCTCATTTCAAGAGAATACTTGTGTTTAAAGTCTCTCCCATAGTCATCAGGACTATCAAGTTAGTCACGTTAAGCTTTCAACCCTCTCAGATCTCCAAGTTGTTTATCAAGGATTTTTCTAATTCACACATAATCCTCAGGTGGGTTTTCAAACCCACCTCTGCCACTGAACACTGTTGGTGAATTTTATTTCTTTCAATACCCACTAGATTGCAAATGAGTCTTATATTTTAAACTACTTGGAAGACCAAAAGAAGTGTTATAAAACATTCTGAACAGCAGCTAAATAAAATATAAAATCAGAGTATGGGTATAGATCTATGGCTGAGCACCTTCTTATGGTGCAGGGAGCTCTAGACTCAATCTCAAACATAAGAAAAAATAGTAAATGCAAGATTATATTCCCTTCAGGACATTTTTTTTGTAAATAACTAGTTTCAAATTGGCATTTTGGTGTGCTTTTGTCTCCACAGACCATATCAACACTTTGTTTCCATGTACATTCCCACTAGAATAGCTGTAAATCTACATCTTCCTAAAGAACATGATACAATGACAAATATTCCTATCCCCCTTCCTCCAAAATGCAAAGAAAAATAGCAGTGCCTGCAGGTAATCTAAGATCTTAAAAGCAAGCAAGAAACTGTGAGCATAAAGTTCTCTTGAGAGAGCTTCATGTTGTCAAAGTGATAGGGACATTTTTATACCTCTGTAAGAGTCTGAAAGTTATACTTGGAAAAGAGAATTGACTTCTAACTCTTAGGAACTCCTGACAGCTAAGCCACAAATATTTATACATACTCATTTCTGTCTATTGTCTGAATCAGTTCTATCCTATCAACCATAATACTTTCCTACCCAACCCTACTTTTCCAGGTACAAACTCCTCCTCCAAGAAGACTGCATACAAGGAACAATGTAGACCAAAGAGTTTACAGGTGACAGTCAGGGAAGTCTTTCTGTTAGCCTGTATGCTGACCACCAGACTTCTGGCTTAATCATCCCAGGACAGAGCCAATGTTGTAATACTGTGGAGATGTTGATTTTCCACACTTTCCTTTTATTCTGACATGTTCATCTGCCTAAATTAATCATTTAAATGTTTCCATACCTAATATTGCTAAGGTCTGCTACATGTCATTTCATAAGGTAATATAATTATTAATTAAGCAAAATAAAGAGATAGCTCTAGTTCACTTTTAAAATTACAAAGCTTTGTCAGCATTTGGAATTAATTTCCAAATGTAGAGCTAAGTTAGACTTATTCAAAGATTGTAATACTTATCTTTCTGTTTCTGTGATAAAATACAACCGAAGCCAACCTATATAATAAAGAGTTTATCTTGACTGTGGTTTACAAAGGGGAGTACACAGTGACGGTGGAAAAGGTCAAAACAGAGCTGCGAGATTACAGCTTCAACTGCAAACGTGAAGCAGAAAAATAAAGTTGCAGAACTCTGAAATAACTCTAAAGTCATTTCTGACAACTCTGAGGCCTCTCAGGAGTAGTGCCCCCTCCCCTGGGAACCAGGAATCTAACAATTACCCACACATGTACTGAATTGTTGGGAACTTTCCGTTTCCCTGAGTCTTTGTGAATGCTCTCCAGAAACTGGGGCAAGATAACCTTTAAGATGTTGACTCAGTTCATGATGTATGTGCCAGGTGGGAGGCCTCCCGGAGACTTGATTTGACTCAGCTCCTGGGAATGGGGTCAAAGTGACCCTCAGATGTTTCCTCTTACCTGGAAACTGCTCTCCAGCCAATTATTGGTAATAGCCCTTTTGAATAAGCCAATCATGATAGTCAAAGAACAACCACCAGACACAGCCCCCCCCCTTGCTTCTGTGGCTTTTTGCTTTAAAAGTAGCCTGTACCAGCTATTTGGGGTCCTTCTGGCCTTTCTAATGCTGAAAGACCCTGTCACGGCAGAATTATTAAAATCCTCGTGCTTTCACATCAGCTGTGGTGTGAGAGATGGTTTCTTGGGACTCCTCCTCCTCGGTGATTGGACTGTAGGGTCCAACAAAGTGAGATTACAGACTCTCAAAGCCACACTATTGATCCAGTTCTTCCAGTCTGGCTATCAATAATGAAGGTTTCATTGTCACCAAAAGTGGACCACCAGTTGGGGACCAAATGTTCAAATACCTGGGCCTAGGCAGGTTATTTCTCATTCGAAGAACCATAGAAACTCTATAGGTGTAGCTAAATGTTGAAGTGCCTGTCTATCATGAGCAAGGCCTGGGGTTTAAATCCCTAGCACCTAAAAAAGGTTAAGGTTCGGGTTGGACTAACATAAAGTAACAGCTAACAGTAAAAATAAAGAATATGGAAGCAGATGCAGAGATCCACAGTGTAGCACTAACTGAGCTCCCAAAGTCCAAAGAGTGGGAGGAATGAGAATAGGAGAAAAGACATCAGGCCAGTGATGGGCTCATCGACTGCAACAGTTTACCTGAGCTAATTCAGTGAGCCCATCAATTCCAGCCTACAACAGTTTACCTGAGCTAATTCAGTGAGCCCATCAATTCCAGCCTGACCCATGAGGGAGCTAGCAAAGGACCAAACTTGGCGCTCCGAATGTGAGAAACAGTTGTATGGCTGGGGCAGACTGTGCGGCCACTGGCAGTCAGACAAGGATTTATACCTACTGTTTGTACTGGCTTTTTGAACCCCATTCTCTTTGGAGGGATGCTACTGTCAGCCTAGATATAGTGGGGAGGGCCTCGGTACTGCCTCAAAGCAATGAGTGTAGTGGCATTCCACTTGTATTTTAGTAATAAAGCTTGCCTGGAGAACAGAGAGAAAAACAGCCCCACTGGTCAGCCTTACAGAACAGGTAGTGGTAACACACACCTTTAATCCAGGTTTCACACTAGTTGCCATAGAGGCCAGGCAGTGCATGCCTTTAATCCCAAAGGTGCACACCTTTAATCCCAGGCCTAGAGAGGATGATAAGAAGGGAGAAGACAGCTCTCAGACATAGTCTCATCCTGAGATTCCTGGAGGCAGGATATCACTATTTCAGATTGAGGTCAGTGTAAGAGCTAGTGGCTGACTGCTTTGCTTTTTGGGTCTTCAGATTGAACCCCAGTTTCAGTTTCTGAGTTTTAAATAAAGAGCTTCAAATGTGGTAGATTTTGTTGACTCCCCATGGGGAGCCTTACCCTCTCTGAGGAGTGGGTGGGGGTAGGAGGGGGGGGAAGGAGGAGGAGCAGGACGAGTGGAGGGAATGGGAACTGGGATTGGTATGTAAAATGAGAAAAGATAGTTTTAAAATAAATAAACAAATAAAAGCAGCAAAAAAACCCCAAGAATATGTAACTTTGAAAAAATTGAGCTACATTCTGTTATATGGAACAGATACAGTACAATAAACAATTGAACAGATAGATAAATTAAAACAAATGTAAGATATATAGGTTAAGTAAACACAGCAATAAACTTTACATATAAAATCAACAAAAATTAACTGGATGCTTAAAGTAATTCCTCAATGTAATTTAAGGTAATTCATCCAGAAATGACCTCTTAGGAAAATATTGTCATCTATTAATTAATATTCTGGGTAGTACCTTTGAAATGTAAAAAGCAAAACTAACAGAATTATATAAACTATTTCATTATTTCATTCTAAAATAACATAATTTTACAAATGTGTTATATGAGAATAACACTTTTCACCCACACCAAAAGTATCAAATCCATAAAGATGTGAAAACAGTTAATGATATAGATCAGTGTTGCAAATAAATGTACAGCATGTAGCTGCAATGCTTAGCACACATGTACATAACTCTTTCCCACACAAGAACTAAAAAATAAAAAAAAGGAGAATCATGAAATATGCTCAAATGGCCTGTTTTTTTG
>NW_004949105.1:10499950-10513834 GCF_000317375.1 Microtus ochrogaster | reverse complement strand
TTTTTTTTTTTTTTTTTTTTTTTTGTCATTCTAGGTAATGAACTTAGGACCTCTGCATTCTGCCCTAAAATTATGTTCCAAGCCTGTGTGTTGATCGTTTTTAATAAACTTATTGTTTTTAGGGTATTGGAAATGAGTTAAATTCAACAAAAATCACTTACAAAAATACTGTCAGAAATAAAAAAATTAAACATACCTCCAAGGAAGATGACACACTGAGCACCCACAATTGTATGCAGAAAGTTGTTATGTGTAGCGGAGACTTTAAAACATGCTGCATAATGCTTATCTATTGTATGCTTCTATTCGAATAAATTTCTAAAAATAGTTTAATTAAAATTACAGAATGAATATAAAAGTTGAGCTTTATTTGCAACTCTAGTAGACATGGCTCGTCACTGAATATAATATATTTCTCATATTGATCAGCTTAGAATACTTTTTTTTTAAAAAAATTGATTTGGGAAGAGAGATTTAATAACCTGAAAGTTTTCTTTTGTCCTACTATTTACAACTTTATGAAATCATCGTATTACAGTGTTACTTAGTATATAAACAATGTTGACATACATGAAAAAGGTACATTTTAAATGTTTTTATTTATTCTTGAGTTCTTTATAGAATATATTTTCATTATATTCTTTCACCTCCCCCATTTCCTTCAGGATCTACTTTCACCTCCCTACTTGTCCAATAACATATTGTCTCTTTCTCATTCTCCCTAAAGGTAATCGTTTTTTTTCATTAATTAAATTTAGTTGAAGTCTGGTGTGCATAGGTAAACTATTCCTGAGCATCGACCAGTAGTGCTAGGCGGTTGATATATTCCATGTCACTTCATGGAACAATACCGATTACCTTTCTCCCAGCAGTTAATAGCGTCTTAGTTAGTGGTGAGAATTCGTGACCACTTTACCTACTCCATGCTGGGTTATTTTTTCTTTTTTTATTTTTTAAATTTATTAATTTATTAAGGATTTCTGCCTCCTCCCCGCCACCGCCTCCCATTTCCCTCCCCCTCCCCCGATCAAGTCCCCCTCCCTCATCAGCTCGAAGAGCAATCAGGGTTCCCTGACCTGTGGGAAGTCCAAGGATCGCCCACCTCCATCCAGGTCTAGTAAGGTGAGCATCCAAACTGCCTAGGCTCCCCCAAAGCCAGTATGTGCAGTAGGATCAGAAACCCATTGCCATTGTTCTTGAGTTCTCAGTAGTCCTCATTGTTCGCTATGTTCAGAGAGTCCGGTTTTATCCCATGCTTTTTCAGACCCAGGCCAGCTGGCCTTGGTGAGTTCCCAATAGAACATCCCCATTGTCTCAGTGTGTGGGTGCACCCCTCGCGTGTTCTTATGAGCATCAGCCTTCTTGTTTCTAGAAAATGTGGTTTCCTTGGAGTCATCCACTGCCTCTATCTTTTACAATCTTTCTGTGTCCACTTTCAGATACATCTCTGAGCCTTGAAAACAGGGTGGGTATAGTGATATCTCATTTGTATTTTAATAAATAAAGTATGCCTGGCATTCTGAGAGTAAAACAGCCACTCTGAACAGGCTTAGAGACCAGGCAGTGGTGACTGACACACGGGTTTAATCCCAGTAGCCACACTAGATTTGCCATAGAAATTGGGTGGTAGTGGTGCATGCCATTGATGCTAGCCTTAGAGAGGAATGAATACAGGAGGAGACACTCTCACACACAGTCTCATTCTGAGATTGCTGGAGGCTGGATCGCCATTCCAGGCTGAGGTAGAGGTAAGAGCCAATGATTAACTGTTTTGCTTTTCTGACATTTAGGTAGAATCCCGATTTCTATCTCTGGGTTTTTATTAATCGTGCTACAGGCGGGAAAGCCATTCCATTTAGGCATGACCACTCTAGGCTTCCTACTCTCTGCACTTGGTCCAGTGTTTTCCCTGTGTTAACTGACACCTACAGGAAGAATAAGTTTTAATCTTAGCATTCAGGTGCACAGCTAGATGGATCTCTGTGTGTTTTTCTAGTAAGTTCTAGCCCATCAATAGTCTCTATCTTACAATAACCAAGCAAAAATAAAATATATACAGTATTTCAATAAAGGTTATACCACATACCACATATAAGTGAAGGCGTAAGTCACAAACAATGCCACAGGAGTTTGGAATTATGATTAATAGGGAGGTATTTATTTAAAGGGGAAAAAACTTACAGATCACCTTCCCAGACAACAGCCCTCTGCGCAACCAGGAAGGGAGGAGCAGAAAGTGAAGAGAGAGAGGAGAGGGAAGTGGCCGCTTTTTTTAAAGGGAGAGAGACCACGCTGCAATCGGCTGGTATCGCAGCGGCTATAGGCTGGAGCTGACATATAAGCAACATATAAGCAAGGAAAAAGTGATGCAAAAGTTAGAAGCAGAAGATGATGTCTAGAAAGTTGATAATGGTGCCTCAAGCAATTATGAAAATTCTATAGTGTTCTGCTCTTTAGACAAAAGGTTGCTACTGAGTTTTTCTTTAATTAATTTCATTTATAGGTCAAATATAATGGGTTCTTAATTTTGTTTCACATGGTATAGCTTAAGCTGTTACATGAAAATCAATAATTATTTCACTAAAATAAAACAGTTTGTACTTGCAAAATATGATATATGATGGTTATGCTTTCTGCAACAATATAATGACCTCAAGTATAATGATCTGAATACAACAGTAAGTTGATTTTAGATTCTATTACATTTTAATTTCATTGGATTCATTTCTTGCATTTCTTTTTGGTTGAAATATACACTTAGGAAACAGATTTTTATATAAGTGGAAAATATCAGTTGGTTTAAGTGTGCATATTTCTCTGCTAAGGTCACTTTCTGTCACCTGACAATCACTTTTTTGCCATTATTTTATGATTGCAACTCCAGTCCTCTTTGATTAAATCTCAGACAGGTCCAGACACATTCAAATTTTGTGACTGTCTTGCCAAGGCTTTGGTGCATATTCTATGTTTAGGTTTAAATAATATAATCAAATTTATCTGCTAAAGTGTTTGTAAAACTACAGTGGAGTCTTAAAGTTTCTAAATTGTATCCAAAGTCAATTTAAAGCACTGCTGAGTGTGTAAACTTAATTTACAAAGCCAAGGGTGTGCAACTAAATCAGAGTCATTCATTTAAATTAACTGAAAATGTTCCTAACTTCGAATATTTACAGGATGATATTTTGTATGTATGAATGTAGAGATGTTTAGAGTGAACTCATGTGTTTTAGTTGCAAGAATTTGCTTATTTTGTCTTTTCTTTCTTTTTGTTACCAACAGGGCTCTTCAATTTCATACCAAAAGCTCATAAAAAATTTTCTTGGTCCCATACATCGATTGCCTCTTATTTGCAAGGGTCCTATTTCTACTGGTAGAGAAGCACATGACAAACAGAAATAGGAGTATCATTATTTAATATTTAATATTTCTCTTTGATCTGACTTTCCCCCACTTCAGTTCCATGTCATCCTCTTTCTCTGCAGCTGATCCCTCCACTAATTTGGTAACTCTGGCAAAGCAAATAAAATGTCACCCTTCTTAAGAATCCTCAACATTCTTCATTGATGGACTTTCACATCTCTTTCTGAGGGTTGAAAGCACTGGCCAAACCCACACAAACTGATAGAATGTATCATAACTTTTGTACTTTGTGACTTAGCCTTGGGAGAACAGGCTAAGTGAGAGAACTAAGGAATATGCATGCCGAGAGGGGAAGGAATGAAGAGAGAGGAGAGAGAGAGAGAGAGAGAGAGAGAGAGAGAGAGAGAGAGAGAGAGAGAGAGAGAGACCTACTGAAAACTAGAACACTAGTTCAGAATGCTGAGATCTAGGATGTGCTTGCTTGTTGCTGAACTGTGATGGTTACCATGGTTACTATAACTGTTCATTCCCTTATATCAGCCACATGCATGGTTACAAAGCTATGCTTGGAGAGACAGCTCATGACTTAACTTCATGGGTTGTCCAAATACAGTTGTGAACAACATAATGCTTGGTTTCGGGATATACCAGTGCAATGCTGAAACCAAACGAGACCGGTCACATAACATCCCCAAGCCACCCTAATGCCACAGAACAATGCATTGCCAACCTGTTCCTGAAGATGCCAATACAAAGGAACCCCCTGGCCAGGTGGTGGTGGTGTATGCCTTTAATTCCAGCCCTTGGGAAGCAGAGGCAGGTGGATCTTTGTGAGTTTGAGGCCAACCTGGCCTACATGAGCTACTTGCAGGACAGGCTCCAAAGCTACAGAGAAACCCTTTTTTTCAAAAAACAAATACCAAAACAAAACAAAACCCCGAAAGAACAACATGACCCACTGAGCTCCCTGTTTTGGAATTAGGTCATGTGAAAACATTGGGTTGCTAGGTAGTTTTTGTTCAACTGCAGTTATTATTCACAAACTTACCATGCCCTAGATTTCAGTGTTATTTTAAAGACTTTTCCACATACTTAGAAATTTACTGTAAACCAGTTTACATGATAAGTCAGAAGCCTAATCCATTTTAGGTTTGCCACTTCACTTCTGTGCAGCACTAGCTTTTCTGATTCTTTTAATCTTAATGTTCATTATGAAACTCGGAGCTACACTATCCCATTTTACTCTAACTTTATAATGATGTAAGAATTATGCATAGATGCATATATTATATAGCTCTATATAACATGTAAGTTTATCGTTACACATGCAAAGACATCATTAAATACACACACACAGACACATGCACACACAAGCTCTAGAAGATATATGCAAAAAAGGCTCAAAAATCCAGGTTTCCTGTGTGTCATAGTACTGTAGGGTGTTCACATGGAGTAGTGATTCCTAATGATGTACTTCACTACCATATTCTGACACTTAATCAGTGTACAACTATAATCATATTTCACATTACAAGCAACATAACTAACAATGATAAGACTCATGAACACAGCCTAAAGTTTTTATAGCCTATGAATGCACGTGCTTATTCTTGCAAGTTCTATTAATTAGAACTTAATTAGAAATTCACACATATGTCAAGGAGAAATCAAACTGAACTTATATTACCAATGAAACAGCAAAAAAGAAACAGTGACTTCTAAACAAGTTGCAATGAAGTCTGTGCATGCCCTTTTGCTCAATATGACATAAGTATACAAAAATCTAGACACTGCATTACAGTTTATCTTGGCATCAACATACACATTTTGTCACCTTCCCTTAAGCCTTGGGCACTTTGCATCCCTAATTGAGGAAAAGAACTTAGGCATGGTTTTAAACTTAGTTCCATTGGCTGTGTTTGCTGCTACTCAGTCATTAGTCTACTATGTATTCAGTTTCAGACAGGAGTTTTATTAATGTGTTCTTATTAACACCTTTGACAACTTCATAAATAACAATTATAAGGTGAAAAACTGCAGTCTTCATCCATGAGAAATGACTAGCTGCTTGGAATGGAAAACAAATTTCAAGATTGTAAAGAACAATTTTTTGGGGTTTTTTTGGGGGTGTATAGAAGTATTAAGCCTCAAATCCTAGAAATTTTTGGAAATGAACTCTTATTTATTTTTAACTGAGCAGTATTTTCTTTATGTGTCACTCTTCATTAGCCTAGACAGACATAACTCATTCTCTAAAATGTTTATTTAAAACCCATAGTTCTCATGTTTGTGTCTGCAGAATTAAGTCCATTTCAATTTGACACAAAGTTTAGTAGCTTGATTGTAAACTCTGCAGCTACAAAACATCTTTGCCAAAGATGTTGGATGTGTTACTGTGTTTCTGACATGCAGCAGTAACATTTAATGTTTGTTATCGATTTGTATCTTTTTCTAATACTACACATTCTAGTAACTGCTTTTTAATACACTTAAGGTTTACTGTTGATTTATAACCTTTTCAAAGATCACCTTCTAATAATTGCAATTTACTCATGAAACCTGCCCCTAAAACTTTAAAAAAGAAAGTTTTTATATGATAAGATGTATGCTCCCTAATGGCCAAGAGCCCTGTGTTTTCTCACAGTAATTTTGTGGGTAGAAACCAATGGCAACAAGGCTGGGGTCTAATGAAACATGCCAGAGAACAAGTCTTATTAAGAACAGTACTTCTGGATTTTTGTGACCATAAATACTTAAGAAGAATTGTAGGCTCTCATTTCTTAGAAAGTACCAGGTAGTCATTCCTTCATTTGTGTGTCTCTTCATTCATTCTATCTCATCACCAAATCAGCAAAAGGTTCACATTCCTCGAAGGCCTTTCCATGACTATCCCTCTTTCTTTACAGGTACTGTTTGTCAAAAGAGGGATTTCTGTGCACACCAGAGTTCTTTATGCAAGATACTTAGTTTTAATGTGGAAGGACCACCTTATCCCATATATAATTAAGTGATTTATCTTATTAAAACAGGGAAGAGAAATAAACTTTGCCATTTTGTAGATAAAGCAATAAATATAACAACATGCTCATCTAGACACTATTGGATGTAACAGCGACCTTTCTCAAGAAGACAAAAGAGAAAACCTAGAGAGATGGCTCATTGGTTATTGGTACTTACTGCTTTTACTGAAAAGCAGGCAGTTCCCAGAAACCATATAGCTGCTTCAAACTATCAATTTCATAGCATTGAAAACACACACACTGTTTATAAAACATGCATGCACAAAAGTAATGGACATACAATAAAAATAAATAAATACTACGAAGAAGAAATGGCGATGACAGTTGGGCTAGGAGATGGAATGTATGCCCCAATGTTATTTGGTCCTTGCTTGCTTACAATGTCTATCTCAGGCTTCATATTGTTGGATTTAACAATGTTCTACCTTCCTTCAAGTGTTTACTGTTTTCTGCTGATGTGAGTTTCTTTGGTAGCTATGGTAATAGACTAGAACCCAAGTTCTGTTTCGGTCTAGCAATTCTTGATATCAAGAATGGATTGGGGGCTTGAAAGTAAAATTATGTCTGTTATTCATAATTTGAAGACAGTGGCCTAGGTTTCTAATAGTTTAATACATTTACATTTTTTATGTAAGGATTTTTAAAGGGTACCGTTCTTCAAGGTGAAGTGACAGTGGGTGGAACTTGAGGCTACTGGTCCCTCGGAGTCCAGGAAGCAAAGATAAAATGTTCAGCTTGCTTTCATTCTTCCATTCTGTTGAAGACTCCAGCCCATAGGCTGGTGAGGCCCATGCTAAAGGTAAATCCTCTCGCTTTAGTTAAGTTAATTAATATATAAACAACTTCACAGAGATTCCCAGTAGTTTGTGTGTCACGTGACTCTATACTCTGTCAAACTGGCAATATTAATGATCATGAGGAGACTTAACAGACAAAGAAGGTAGTACCTGGAAGGTCCAGGGACAATCAGGATGTCAGTAACAGAAGAGAACAAGACACAATGATGCATATATGAGTGCACAATGATAAAAACCCACTGCAACATCTACTATAAGCAAAAATAATGTTTATAAAGAAAAAAATATTGTTGTGACAGTTTCTGCAAAGATTTGACACTTGGAATATGCATTCTTTGCCAAGTCATGTTATCTAACTTGGGTAATGGAGACCATGTTGTCTTAAACATTATGACATTGTAAGAGGCAATAGAAAGTTGCATGGGCTAAGCCTATAGAAACTGGGGCCAGGTTCTTTTCCTATAAAAATGTCTTTGAGCTTGGGCTAAAATGAATCACTTTTCGGGACTTCAATTTCTTCCTCTATCAATAGGGCATGATAACACAGGCAATAATGTCCCTACTAAATAAGATGTGCTGTCATATAGTGCATATTCTGCAAAGAAATACGATCTTTGAGCTGACACAATTAGTTCATCTATCATAGGGTTAAGAAAGTGAGACTATCAATCAAGGAAGAAAAGCCGCCCTGAACTTACTTTTAACGGTATATAAATTGATTCTAAAGACAGAAGTAAAAGAGAATCAGAAACTTTGTGAATGTAGGTAGAAGATGCAAAGTAAAGAGAAGAAAAGTACTAATTACTGTGATGTGGTAAGTCCCAGAACCAAGAACACACAAGAACACTTCGGCATCCTCAGGACCGATCTTTACCCTGTCCTAATTCCTGTGAAGTTCATTTGAATAATTTGCTTGTGAAATCCTATAATCTTATGGAACATAATTTTCTATTTTCAGAGAAATTTTTCTATTATATTCATATTTTATTTTCCAGCAAGTTCTTTGTTAACAACAAGTGTTTGGATAAAAATGCTTGTTTTTTAGACCAACTTGCCGTTGGGAAGAGATGAATGATGAAAGTGTTTGCAGATGAGGTGGCTTTGTGTGTAGGTCAGGATTGGAGGATGTATCTGCTTATTTGGGATCAATGATACGTGTTGGAGAGTTAGCTGGCGAGCATTTTCATTGTATGAGGAGCAGCACATACAAAAGCCCTGACTATAGGCAAGGTTGCATATACCAAGTTGAGAGACAGGATAGGGAGATACACTTCAGAAGAGTGGTTGAGAAGACTAGAGATATAGAATTATCTAAACAATGTAGAGGTTCACATGTCAGATAAAGGAAAAAACAATATATTATGATTGTTATTGCAATTATAAGATACTTTTCCCCACAATATTTGATCCCGTAAAAGTTACAACACAGCTTTGTAACTGTTTATATGAACAAAAGCATTAGTGGATATTTCTACTTTTAATATTACTATTAGTAAACTATTTGAAAAGTTAAGTAAGGGAATATAAAAGGGTAATCTATTTTTATGTAAAAAGAATTATGATTTTATTTATTCACATAATGCAGAAAAAATGAAACTATAGTAAAAATTTTAAATTAAAAACACTTTTATTGGCTTAGGATATATCACACTGGCAGATTCTCACCTAGCAGGTGCTGACTTAGATTCCCAGAACCACTAAAGAAAACAAAAACAAATCTGTGTCAAAATGTATGCTATATTTTGTTCTCTGGGGATTTAACATCAAGTAAATAACTCTGTTTCCGTTTCCAATATAAAGAATGAAGTCGTGTCTTGCAGGGAAAACGAGGCAACTAGAGTTAATCGTACTGAGATAACCCAGCTTCAGGAAAACACAACCTTTATGTTATCTGTCAAGTGTGGGTTCTAAATGATTGATACATATTATCATATATGTACTGACCACGTGGCAACAGAACTGAAAGTGTTTTGAGAGCAAAAGTAGAGGACAGTGGAACATGTGAGTGAACCTCCTTAATTTGAATCAAAGTAGCTTTATGTGTATATATAAAAGACAAGATTTTCCAGCTAAACTGTGGACAGCTCATTTCAACATAGCAAAGTTTAATGCATTGAAGACATACTCTATTCCTTCTGTGTCTTCTTGAAGAGATGATTGGTTTTAGGAAATAGAGAGATGGTTTAGTGGGTAGAGTAGTTTCCATACACACATGCAGACCTGAGTTTGGATCATTAGCACTCACTTATGATACTAGGTAAGGCTTCAAATTGCTATACTTTGAACTTGATGTTTTCCTGTACTGGATGTAAACAGAACTGGTTAGAACAGTTAGTTTAAGAAGGCAGAAGGATTCAAATGTCTACCCCTTTACCTACAAACCATTGGCTACCAACAGATTTTTGGAGAGAGAGAAACACTGTCTTTAGTTGTGTGTCTATTTTTGAGCTCTCTAGGCTTCAAAGGATAGGTCCAAACCAAGGATTACACAGATAACCATATTTAATCTTGGTGAGTCACAAAACAAGTAGATATGAACAAGAGAGAGAGTTTGGGAAGAAAAGAAAGGTAAACCAGATGGCACAGTTTGGGGGTTAATTTATTTTCAGTATTTAAAGTCTATAAAAGCCAAATTATAAGTATAAATAAACATATGAATAAATAAATAAGAACCTTTATATATGTCTAATACATTCATGTCTATTCCCTGGTTCTTGTAAACATGAATGAAAATGAAATGTTTTGGTCAGTGATCTGGAAAGATGATGGGGCTTCCTGATAAAGAATACATCATCTTTATGGGCAGGGCATAGGAGAATGCACCCATCTCCTATGGATAACTGGACCATCAAGTGACTCCTACACTCAGAAGGTGAACTAGCACATTAATGTTTTCACCACAATAAGGCTCCTACAGAGTCTTGCTGAGCAGACTCCAGAAATGGGATCCACAAGCCCACAATCACCTCTGTCTAGACAATTTTGCTGTAGAAGATAAAAAAGATCCTCACATACAAAAAAGTATAGTCTCTTGACTCCAGCTTTCTTTCCATTATATGAAGTTCAAGGCCTGTTCAAGGCTATAGGATGAATACAGGCTGATTCAGGTTGTTACCAGGGAGCCAAAAGCCTTCACTCCGGGGCTCAAAAGTACTGGCAAAACTTGCAAGAAAAGAAAAAAAAATGTGGAGCTGAGAGGAAGAGGCACGACTAACAAAGAATTAGTAAGGAAGTAAATAACCTTGATTTCTTGCATTGCTATATCAGCATCCAGGCTCTTAGGAGATGGTTTATGGAAATGCTTATTGAGCACAGATGTTATCTTTCTGTTTCTTCACAACCTGAGTGCATGCTATGTAAAATCATCAAATTGTGATTGCAGAAGCAGTTTTAACAGATGCGTATCCATGTTGATAAATCATTGCAAAAATATTAGATCATTTAAAATAATTCTTCTGCATTTAAGCACCTTTTTGGTTTATTGATTGGTTGTGAAAGAAAATAATCTCCAAGAAAATTATTCTGAAATAATTCAAGCTAGTAGCATCTCTAGTTTTCAGTAGCACTGTAGCCAACTGAAATTAATCAGTTTTATGGTTAAGTAAAATATCTTTCATTTTTACTAAAAAAATTAAAGATAAAGCAGAGTCAAAAGGCAGAATTTCCAGATTAGAAAGGGAATGAAAATTTAGTTTTACTTTGCTACCATGATGAACTTTTCCTTGTTTGTGAACATCTAGCCTAAACCACAGAGTTTCACGGGACTCCCAGGTTCATCTCCTTCTCATGCTTTCTAAGTCTTGTGAATCTCACCCAATTCTCTCCAGCTGCCTTCTATGTCTGCAAGGATCCTGACTAGGCCTAGAACGAATGTGTGTCACCTTTTAAATGATCTTAAGGATTTCTGCTACTGGGAGGGAATGGGGACATAAAATTGCTTCTAGAGTGAGGATCTTGAAGCACAGACAAATATGGCTGCCCCAGGTCAAGAAGGGACAGAGCAGGCCCTTCCTGTAGCTCTAGATTCCCTTCATCCCTCGTGGAACACCACAATTTATAGCCCATGTTCTCAGTGATGACAACAGGTTTCTAATCAGTCCTACTGACTCAAATATTTGTCTTCTCAAGGCACCCTGTCAGACATACTTAGTAATAATGCTTTTGCCACCTATCCTTTAGCCCAACCAAAAAAAAAATCTTTATTTTCAGAGAATTCCTGAAAAAATGATGTGATAATTCCTTAACACCACAAAATACCATACTATGAAAAACTAATTTTTATTCTTCTGAAAGCATGATCTTCATTTTGAATTGTATATTTAGATGAATTGTACCATTGCATATTCTGAAAACAAAAACTATGATTACTCTGGATAAATCACCTATCAAATCAGTAAGCAGTAATGTTTCAATGCAGCTGTATCAGTGACTTCTTCCTCTATACATACGGACCATCAAACTTCTTTTCCCTTAACAAGTGTAAAATGTGGCAACTAGTCCTCTTGTTTCATTTAATTCACCAAGTTTCTGTCAAACTTGTTTAATTTCTGTAGGAATTCTTTGTACAATCTCAATTAAAATGTGAAATCTGTCCTGTTACATCCTAGCACAAAGCCCTATTTCCTAACATACAGTCATTTAAATTATGTGGACCAATTTTCTCAGGTAATCTTGCAGTTTGCAATTCTACCAAACTTGAAGAAAGGTATATTAATGCAAAAATGACGTTATTGGTAAATTTCTTTATGAGAAGCGATACTTGTTTGCCTGGAAGTATCTCAAATTTACCCGTTTCAATATGGCTACCTGGATGTACCGGCCAATTGTCCTTGTCCAAACACATCTTGCAACTCATGTGTCTCACAAAACTTCAGAGATGACTCATAGTCTCTGGATGAATAGTCTTGACACTGTCCTCCTTAACAATCAACTCACTGGCGTTTTTTAAAATCTTTTTGTTGTTGTTGTTGTTTCTTTAGTCAAATGTTTAATGTATACTGTTCTCTCAGATTTTAGTAAATGTGTCTCTTGACATGTATATGACTGACAGAAACCATCCACTAAGAATCCATTTTGAGTACTTAGTACAGTTGCACAATTTTGAAAATTAATCATAAGTCTGCATTTTCATAACTTCTTTTAACATTTACTACATCAATACATGTAACCTAGAGCAAGCTTTTATTGTCATTTCCTGCTTAAAGCGTTAAGGCATTTTTTTTTGAAAAGGTAATTTTCTCCTTCCTGTTTTAAAAATAGCTTCTATTTGTTTTAGTTTGTTTTTCTTTTGTGTGCGGTGTTTGCATGCATGTGTGTATGTGCACTAGGCATGTGCTTGGTGCCTGTGGACATCAGAAGTTATAAGATTCACTAGAACAGGAGTTAATAATGGTTGCTAGTCACTTTTTGGGTGCTGGGAAAGGAAACTAGATTTTCTGCCAGAATAAAAATTTTGCTTAACCACTGAGCATTGTCTTCAGCTCTAAAGCTTAAACTTATTTTTCTAACAAAATAAGTTGTTTGATTGTCTGCATTGTCAAACCTAGCAACAGGTAGAGCTTTAATTTTAATATTAATGAACATGATTTTTCTAATACCACAGACATTTCGTCCCACTGCAGGTCTTAGGAAGAAGACTTAACCTGTGACTTCTAGACAACGCACATTTGGAACAGGAGAGAATGAAGAAAGCGGGTGCTTGGCGTTGGTAGGAACAGACTGTATTTGTACTAAGTTCTGCTACCCAGGAAGAAGGCTCTCACAGGTTTCATTTGTCTTGATCTTTCGTGATTACACCCATCTGCCATGTGCTGCAGGCAGCAGTTATCCAAGTCCATTATTGTTACCATGAGGTCATGGAGACGAGCCATGGTTTCTCCATGCCCTATTTCCTGCCTTATTACCAAATGGGCTTACATGAAACCCCTGAGCTATCTACTGGTGAGGGATTTTGACACAGTGGGTTTTTCGGTCCTGGTAATATGCAAGGCTTTGCTACAATCCTTTACCTCACTTACAGATGTAAAACTTTACAGGGATGTGGCAAAATGTAGATTCCTGCTTCTTTGTCTATGAGCACTGGAGGAGATCAGATATCTAACTATTGCCAATCAAGTCCTCATTGCTGGTCCCAGCACTTCACAGTGCAGGCCTGTGCCTAAGGGGTTTTCCGTTCTCTCTATTCCAATAAAGTTAGTTTCCAAAAGTTCACCCACACCAAACTCTCTCTAATGATAGACTAGTAAGCAAAAATGTATATACTCTTTCCAAATCAGGAATTCTGTTAAATATGGAAAAGATAAGATCTTATGTCCCTGAGTTTTGCTTAGGTGTTATGTTGAAGAGTAATAACTTTACCCAAATTTTCTACCAGGGTAATGTTGAATGCCTAGCTCTAAGCCCAACTTTAACACTAGATGCTTCCCCGTAAAGTTCCCTTTGACTATAAGCAAAAGTAATCAGGCAGATTTTAACACAAATAGTAAGATGTTCTACATTTTAACCCAACATTTTTGCATTACATTTTATTTCAACATTTTACATTATACATACATACACACACGGTACATACGTATATATAATACAGCTAGCATATAATATGCATAAATAGCTGGCAGCTTTTTAGCTACCTCTTGTAAATTAAGTTCCATTGAAATCGACAACACAATGAGGACTACTGAGAACTCAAGAACAATGGCAGTGGGTTT
>NW_004949105.1:10484554-10499500 GCF_000317375.1 Microtus ochrogaster | reverse complement strand
TGTTTTACTATCTCAATTCCAGAAATCAGCTGATCCAAAAGATACTATGAGGACCCCAACTTCAAAGCATAAGCAACGCTAAATAATTCCTTATTCAGAAACATGGTTGTCTAATCAACTAAATTTCCTATGGAAACATATTCACACATGTAAATATATATTCCACAGAAGAAATACATAATATATGTTATTTTATGGAATAATAGCACACTAGCCAACTTGGGCCAAAAAGATAATATTCATAGTGTGTGGTGTGAGACTTGTTTGAAGTTATAACTCATACATCCACTCCTCCAAAGAAAACTCAGGACACACCAAAATAATGACTCTACCAAAGTACAACTTGATGAACAAAGTTTTTATTGAGATGAGCTTTTCAGTGATGCAGCTGCTTTTTGGGTCTCCCTGCCCACATACTCCTGCCCAAATACTCCTGCCCACATATATGTATGCCCACTTACATACATAAGCCCAATAAAAATACATTTTAGGTGATCTTTGAGATTCTAAGTAGGATGCCACTTTTGGTGGACATAAAGAGCCTGACAAGAGATCTTCATAATTTATTTTACCCATTCTGTTAATAATGAGACATTTATTGAACCAATCCACCAATCCATCACCCAAAGGTCTGTTTGGCAAAGGACCCTTGGGTGTTCCTCCTTGAAAAAAAGTTTGCAAAAAGTGTGGGGAGTGCTGGTGCCCATGATGTGGGCTGATACTCAAGTGCACCTGGAGTCTTGGGTAGATTTTTCTTTGCTCAGAGGGAAAGCCAAATTGACTACACCTCTTTCCCTGCCATTTGAGTATCCCTAAACATGTGAATTAAATTATCTTGATTCAAATAAAGTAAAGGCAGTCATGTATATTTATTTGTTAATATGTCACTGGTTCAGATAGGATTAAGATATGCTTTAAAACTTGAGTGGATATTTAAAAAATATGGTTCAGCCGGGCGATGGTGGCGCACGCCTTTAATCCCAGCACTCGGGAGGCAGAGGCAGGCGGATCTCTGTGAGTTCGAGACCAGCCTGGTCTACAGAGCTAGTTCCAGGACAGGCTTTAAAGCCACAGAGAAACCCTGTCTCGAAAAACCAAAAAAAAAAAATATATATATATATGGTTCTATTCACTTAGATACTACAGTTATATGCATGGCAAAAACCCAGACAAACAAAAACATTATTTTTTATTTTCTTTGTATTCACTGAAAGCCAATTTATCTAAAAATAAAAGTTTTTCTATATATAATATTTTATATTGTATATGATACTTTGGTGTGGGAGGTCCTTCTGTCTATGTGTTGATTTTATTGGTTAATGAATTAAGAAAACTGGCTTGGCCTATAGCATGAGAGGAAGAAGGTGAAGCTTGGAGGAGAAGCCATGGACCCACCACCTGAGACAGATGCTGGGAACTTCAGCTTGTAAACCACAGCCACGTGAAGATATGCAGATCAATAGATATGAGGATATGAGTTTAGCCAGAACTACGCTTAAGCTATTGGCCAAACAGTATGCAAATAATATGTTTTTCTGAGAGGTGATTTCTTGGCTGGACAGCGGGATGAACAAATAACCTTCTCCCAACAATACTTATGTTAAAACATAGTAAACAAGCTGGGCAATAGTGGTATATGCCCGTAATCCAGGAGGCAGAGGCAGGAAGAGCTCTGGGAGTTCTAGGCAAGCCAATACTGTTACACTGAGAAACCCTCTCTCCAAAAAACAAAAACAAACAAAACAATTAAAGAAAAAAACCTATAAAAGATTAAATTTTCAAGCTCAGATCTGGTTGTCAAGGGAATGACACATTGTTAGGTTCCATAAACCTCGCTTCACACAGCAACAGCCAATGCACGGCCGTGACTCTGGCTGTCTCTCTAAAGCTATCTTGTTCAGCACATCACTGAGCCATTGCTGCCAGACTCAGAGCAAGTAGAACACAGGCATGAGTGAGGTTAGCAGGCAGAAGGCAAGTTCTCTGTCAGAGTCACATAGGCTTCCTGTGCTTATGGGCTGTACATAGAAACTTCTAAAATGCCTGCAAAGTCTGCAGTAGAAAGTACATGCATAAAATAATGATGAGCTCTAGAGACAGGAAAATAAGACATTTTTACATTCTGAAAGCTGAAGTAGAAGGGCAGAATGCCCCTTCACTCCACTTCATCTGCAAACTGTCATGTTGATGAACTCAATTTTTTCCCCATTGGTCTCTGCTGTGTCTGAGACTGACTGCAGAAGAATTGTGATATTCTGGTTACAGATTTTAACACATGCTGGATCTGACAATGTGGATCTGTGAAGGGTGAGGTTGAATTGGACTTACTGCCTAGCCCATGCCCCTCCCATCTCATTCCTGCACAGCTTGCAGTAGCAGCTTACTAAAGGGATTGGTTCTTTACTCCAGGTGCTGCCCATTTGACACACTCTTCTCCATAGAGTTTGCTCCATCTGCAGCAACAACCAGAGGAGGTTAAGATGAGGACCAGACGGACCCGTGGATGAAACTGAACTGTCAGTGTATAGTCTGTGTCTTCGGTGGACGTTTGACATGTGAAGTGTTGCAATGGCTTTCAAGTTGGGTGAGAGTTCCGAGAAAAAAGATAAGAAGGACAGTGAGAGGGAATGCAGAGGTTATCCATCAGTGGCGAAACCTTTTTCACATCCAAAAACCCATGTATCACCTTCTCAGGTTATTGCCTTTTTTTCTTAAAACCGAAGAGCCATCAGTTTTACCAGTTCTTCTTTCACCCACCCTACCAAGATCCAGGCAGCACATTCTATTATGGAAATCCTTCGGATTGAATTCTTCCTCCCTCGGTGCTAGAATGTCACCCGTCTTCCCACAGTTATGTTTTGTCTCCAAAACTCTTGCTCTGAGAACAATGACCAATGATTTACTTTTAATTTGTATCAAGACCAGCTTAGAATGTTCTTTTTTTTTTTAAGTCAATGCCACTTGTGTACAAAATTCCAGACAGTAAGTTAGTCTTAGTCGCCATAATGCAAACATTGAGTGTCTATACATGGAGATTAATTCTAATTCTTGCTTAATTTGGTGCTACGGTCCTCAGAAAATCTTACCACGAAGACTAGTGTGAGTATTTGAAACTCGTCATGATCTCCAAGACTATTTCTTCATGTAGAGTATCTACCTCATTGTTCACTCTGCTATGGATAAATGAAGATGCCTACTGAATATGAACTCAGCAATTACGGAGGCTGCTGGTAAAATTCTACTTGGTATGCTTTTGCAGGTGTATCTGAGAAGAAATAATAAGGCAAGTCAGGCACCACCTGTACTGCAGGACTGAAGTCTCAGACCTTCATTCAAAAGCTACTCTGAGTTATGCTTAAATTAAGACTGAATTGCTATTAAAACATACACAATAAATGTTATATTTCAATTGTTAGATGTTGTATGTGTACTATACTATCAGTGATGCATTTCTTTTTTATTATTTTTGACTTTTGAATTTTATTATAATTTTATTCTCTGGTCGAATAATATTTTTTTTATTGAGAAAAGGAGAAAAAAAAACAAGTTTCTACCTCCTCCCAGCCTCCCATTTCCCTCCCCCTCCTCCCACCCTTCTCCCCCTCCTCCCACCCTTCTCCCCCTCCCCCCACTCCTCTCCCCCTCCCTCTCCAGTACAAAGAGCAGTCAGGGTTCCCTGCCCTGTGGAAAGTCCTAGGTCCTCCCCCCTCCATCCATGTCTAGTAAGTGAACATCCAAACTGGCTAGGCTCCCACAAAGCCAGCACATTACGTAGGATCAAAACCCCGTGCCATTGTCCTTGGCTTCTCATCAGTCCTCATTGTTCGCCATGTTCAGAGAGTCCAGTTTTATCCCATGCTTTTTCAGTCACAGTCCAGCTGGCCTTGGCGAGCTCCCACTAGATCAACTCCACTGTCTCAGTGGGTGGGTGCGCCCCTCGTGGTCCTGACTTCCTTGCTCATCTTCTCCCTCCTTCCGCTCCTCATTGGGACCTTGGGAGCTCAGACCAGTGCTCCCAAGTGTGGGAGCTCTGTCTCTATCTCCATCCATCACCAGATGAAGGTTCTATGGTGGTATGCAAGATATTCATCAGTATTGCTATAGGATAGGGTCATCTCAGACCCAAGAAGATGAATATGGGATTTACTCACTCATAATTGGTTTCTAGCCATAAATAAGGGTCACGGAGTCTACAATTGGTGATCCTAAAGAAGCTAAGTAAGAAGGTGAACCAAAGGAAAAACATATAGTTGTCCTCTTGGCTATGGGAAGTAGACAAAATTGCCGAGGAGAAAATTGGGATCTTGGGGGTGGGGTGGGATGGGGGTAAGGGGAGAGGGGGAGAGAAAAGGGAGAAGGGGAGGATGGGGGGAACTTGGGGAAAAAGGATGATTGGGATAAAGGAAGGTTGGATAGGGGAGCACGGAAGCACAATTTTTAGTTAAGGGAGCCACCTTAGGGCTGGCAAGAGACTTGAGCTTAAGGTGCTTAAGCTGAGGTCCCCAGTTAGTTCCTTGGGCAGCTGAGGATAGGGAACCTGAAATGACCCTATCCTATAGCAATACTGACGAATATCTCAAATAATAATTTTATGAAAATTACTGAGATTGACTTAGATTCTGTTCCAGTTATTTTAATTAAAGTGTCAAATTTTATTCATTATCAAATTGGCCTGTGTAGGGATAGGAGTTACATGACAAAACATGATTTCTGGCCAAATTTTCTATGAATAAAAAATTTGTCTAAAAACCAATGTCTTTCTAAAACGTGTCATGCTCTCCTGTGTATGAAGTACAGATGTTAATATCTGGAAATTAGATGAAACACTATTGTCACCTAATGCCCAAATCCCATTCACCTTTCGTCTGTTACACAGCCTGCAGCCTTGATCTTCATTATGCAGGACCCAATTCTCACTCACATGCTGCCTTTTGTTCTTTAATTCCTCTATGCAAATTTTGTCTTTTCATGTAGTATATGAACTTTGAAGTTAGGTAACTCTTGCTACATTTTTCAACATATCACTTAGTTTGGACTTTGGCAATATAGAACTCCTCCTCCTCCTCCACTGCTGCTGCGGCTGTTTCTTTTTTCTATTCTTCCCCTTCTCTTTCTCCTTCTCCTCCTTTTCCCCCTTCGCCTCCCCCTCAAACACAATGGACATGGGTGGAAGGAAAATCACTGCTGTGAAGAAGCTTTGAGGCTCTCTTTAGTTCACAGCAGGTGAAAGACTTGAGATGACAATGGCCCTACACAAGTGACTTAGGAGAAAAGATATTCTGAGGTTCTCCATGTCCACCATGCTGTGGTCTCTCGGCTCCCTGTTGCTCAGCTGTTCACATATCATTAGTACAACCCAAACATGAAAAATCTAAGTTTTATTTAAATATATGTTGCTTTCCAAAGAAAAATAAGTTTGACCTTCATGAGCTTTTCATACAACTTACTTTGTAATGTATATGAGGAGGATTATAAAATGTATGGATACTAATGGTGTATAGAAATTAAAATGAATTTTATTGAAGTTAGTAATCAAGACATATGCATGCAAACTATAAAGAAAATTTCTATATAATTGCAATGTCTTACAACGTTTGTGTTTATGAATCATCTGGGAGTGTTTTCAAATGCAGATCTGTCCTCACTTATTCTGGAGTAGAGAAAGAGCTTCTCTGTTTACAATAAACCCTTGCTGTGTGCCACGCTGTGCACCCAGGTGTTTTGGAAGCTCTCAGTCCTTTCAGCAAACAAGCAGGTAGAGAACACACAGGGGTACAGCTCTTATCCTTCTTTCATTCTCGTAACAAAGCAACTCCACTACAGTCAATTCCCACTCACATCATAAAAACATCTTCAAAACTGAGTACATATTGTCCTCTAGGGTTTGCTTTTGCTGTTGTAATATCTGAAAGTTAGTCATTCTTTCAAAAAGTGTATAGGGTCTTTTGTTGTTGTTCAAGCAGGGCATTCTAACTAGGAATGAGACTGTTGTATTTTGGCTGGAGATGTCGCTCAACAGAGAAGTCCTTGGCTAGAAGGTAAAAAGCCACTGGGTTAGAACCTGTGCGTTGCACCAATAAAACTAGTTGTGCTATTTTCTTAGAATCACTCCCAAAAGTGTCTTATAACTTCCAGTCTGTTACACAAGAAGTTTGGAAGAAATAAAAGGGTGAACAACAACAAAATAAACCAACGGTAACGTCCTTCTAAGAGACATAAGAGAAATGAAGCCATTAGAGGGAGTCTCTAACAAGTAAATTCACAAGTCAACAAAGGAGATATTGCAGAATATTACCACCCAAGGGATTAGTGTTTTGAGATAAATCTGAATAGTGAATGATGATTAGAGCTATAGTGAGAGAAGATGAAGGACAAAAACTTCAGGGAAACCCACATTTGGTGGAGGCAGGATACACAGAGGGTAATCTCTCTCAGTAAAGTCTCCTGAGTTATCATACAAGTATCAGAGGGGAGAAAAATTGCCTTTTGCTCAGACAGTGAAATGAATGAAAGGAAAAAAGAATGGTAACAAATCACATATTCTAGTTTGCTTTGTTACTAGGATGAACATCATGACCTAAAACAACTTGGGAAGGAAGGGGTTTACTTGGCTTATGCTTCCAGGTCACAATCAATCACTGAGGGAAGTCGGGACAGGAGCTCAAGCAGTAAGTGAAGTAGAAAACATGGAGGAATGCTACTTGGTGACTTATACAAGCTGGCTGATGCTTGATCACCATTGTTATGCAAACTGTAATCATAGATTTATGAGAAAATGCTGTCTGATAAAATATTTTCAATAAACAGGGAAAATAAAAGACAAACAGTATACTCCACATTATTTCTGTAAGTAAATATTTTGCAATGTGTAGCTAATACAAAATTTTTAAAAAAGAATTTAATAGGAAAATGAATAATCCATTTAGTTAAAGTTGATAAGAAAGCGTACACTGAAAGACAAAATGAATCTTGTATCAAATTTATATCTTTGCTTTTATAAATTCAGGTAAAGAATGAAGAGCTGCTGTAGGAATTACATGCTGCAATCTTAAGAATAGCAGATTGAAGGCTAAACTCTGTAAGACAATCTTGTTTTCTTAGCAATAAAAGGAAAATTCACAGCAAATACAATATATCCTCCACATATGTTTATAAAAGCACAGACTTTTCATAAAGTAACTGAGTACAAATTAGAGCAAAATTGAACCAACTTTAGCAGCTTTGTCGATAGCACATTCAGAAAAATGATCATTATATAAACAAGAGGACCTAAAAGACTGAGCCCCAGAAAGTGCAGGGAACATGTGAAAATTCCTGGGGTGTTTTTATCACCCTGGCACTAGGAAGGCAGAGATTGAGAGATCCCTGTGACTTGCTAGTCACTCATTGCAGTGTAATTTGTTGTGTAAGCTCCTGTAACTGACACCCAAGTTTCTCCTCTGACTTCTACAAACATGTAAACACTTGTGCAGGTCATTTGTGAAGGTAAACCTCCCCTCACACCAAAACATGCAGGCACACACACATGTATAACAACATAGTTGTACAAACAAAGTCACCAAAGTGGTGTACAGAACAAGATAAAGAGAAATTATTGAGTATTTAGTATTATTTAGACTTATTGATGTTAATATGCATATTAATATGATTCAACATGATGGAGTTAAGTATTAATACATTAACTATAATTTTTGAATTTTTATTGCATATATTTATTTACTTATTTATTATTTGTTAAGTGTGTATGTGCATGCAGGGCACTCATAAACGCCATGGTGCAGGTGTACAGGTCAGAGGACAAATTGGGGATTTTTTTATAACCTGCCATAAAGAGCTAGAGAGCAAACTCCGAGCATCAGGCTCGGAAGAATGTGCCTCTAACCTGTTTGAGACACCTCACCATCTTATGCTAACACTAATTCTAGTTCAAACTCTAATTCTCAAATATTTTCTTATGATTAAAAAGAAAAAAGTCTACAGATTAAAAACATGAGGCATATTTCTCAAAACAAAGAGAATATTTTGAGGGAATCAGAATCCATTATATTGTCCCAGATATGACGTCATTAAATGTATTTGAGTTTATATAATCTCTTTAATGGTATTAGAAATTAATAACAGACTGTAATTTTGACTGATGGCGTTAATGGGAAAATTTAATGGAGTATAGAATCCAGACAGTCATCAAAGCTCTCACTTAATCTTCTGCCTGAAGCTGGCTATTGCAAAACTTCCCCATTTTTTATTTATATTCTTAGAAATAAGTAACTGAAACTAGAAATAAAAGTTTACTGAAGCAACTGTCCTTCTCTCAAACCAATGTGTTTTACTCAGGTGTAATACATAAAATATTACAACTTTCCTAATATATTTTGACATCAATCAACTCCAAAGATAATGAAAAATCTAAGTAAATATCATGAAAGACCACAGTTTGCACAGAGATACTGCAAATCTGGTTGTAATAGGAAGATATGTGGACAGCTAAGACAAAAAACGATGATGGACTAAGAGTTGAATGCATCTCTACTCATACTTCTTTTGTGAACTCTCAAGAGATGAATGTTAATATCAAAAATCAATATCTTATAAACTGAATTTAACTTAACTTTTATAAGAAAAACAATATAGTTGCAAAATAATTCCTACAATAAAATGGACTTGGCAACTCAACCTAAATTCAAGCATTATTTTCCTCAATTCATTTTTAATTCAGACAGAAATTCCATCAAAGTCTCCCCCATTTTCGGTATACTATTTATTAAAAAGCAGGTGAAATGCATCCCAAAGATGAACAGTCATCAGTGGCTTGTAGGAAAATGAGAGTAACCTGCTGGTGAACTAACTCGATGTTAGGCAATGAAGCAGAATGAAGCCTAAGTCAGGATGTTTCCCCTCATGGAAATAATTGCCTCAGGTTATGGAACTGCAAATTACTTTGAACTTCCCTTTATACTCAGCAGGAATAATCAAAATAATATTGCATGAACTGTGTTATCACCCACAAAAATTCACATTAATAATAATACTTCTGTATTTTGATAGAATTTTAACCACAAAGTATTTGTAATCATTAAAAACTCATCTATGAAAGAATCCACAAGACATGAGACTGGTAGATACCATTTTAGCATAAAATTACAGGAAGGCAAAAATAAGCTATTTTAATGTTAATTGATACCACAAGAAGTCTTATTTTTCTTTTTAAGATTTACCTTAATTATTAATATTATCTTATTATTATTATTGCTCTGTGTGTATGCCCTTGTGTGGGAGAGGCCTTGGAGGCCAAATGAAGGTGTTGAAGCACCTGAGCGTGAGTTACAGAAAGCTGTGAGCTGTCAGATGTGGGTGCTGGAACCAGCTGAAGTCTTGTGTGGGAGCAGCAAATATTCTTAACCACTGAGCCATTTCTTCAGATTCAGAAATATTTTTCTTATGCAATATATGTTTGGTTTCTATGTGGGCCTGTCTTTCAGCATTTGAAATGTCAGATCATATTCCATAGGAGGGGTGAGACTGTAGAAAGTTTTTTTAATTATGAAAGAGTGAAATGAAATTTGCCTTCCTAACTCCACCAAATGTTACCATCCATATTAGAGTCCTCCTTCATTTTTGAAAATTATTTCTCTATTCTATACAAGTAGATTCTTCTGATAACATAAAACTTTAAACCAGTCGATTTCCTTTGTACAATCCCAGTGTCGTGCTTCATTAGTGGTCCAATGAATTGTTTGATGAGGAGCAATACAGCTGATAAACATGGGAATTAACAATTGAGCCAGGAGATGCATACAGGGATTTTTGAGGATGAATTATGAAATGAGGATAATCTGTATCCAACACAAGAAGCTTTTACAATATGAAGCAAGTTGAGAAGTTTCTGTCATAAAAATGTCACATAGTAACTACTAGATCAATTAGTCATTTTGTATTCTTTCTCAGGAGTTGCTACCATGTCACAAAAGTTACTCCAATTATTTTCCTGTTTTCCAATAGTGTTCCTTCCATCCAAACTATTGGTTCCTGCTCATATACTGATGTGTCCTTGTGGTCTTACAGACGTTCTATTTTATGAACTTTCCAGAGTCGAATGAGCATAGTGACACTGACCTTTTCTGGGCCAGACTAATATATCACTAGACATGAATTGTTCCTTCATATTCTCTCTCTAAACCCAACAACAAAGAGACTGTCCATGCAGTGACTGTATACATGCCACATGCCTTGTGGGCTTTCTCCACTCATATTCCTCATTGTATATGAGGAAACATTGTAGCCCACCTTTAATTTTCTGAGCAGGGTAGATGATAACCCCATGGTATCTTACTATTCAGTGATGTCATCAGGAGAAATTGGCAGCATGTCTTGTATATGTCCTGGGTTCAACCTCTAACATTAAGAAAAAGCAAAAACGTTTTTAGCTAAATAACAGGACCTTTCATGGCGAACATTCCACCTACACTCCTAAGTAAGAGTTTTTCTACTGTTTCATTAAATTTGAACTATTTAAAATAAAATATTGAGTTGAAATTTAGGTAACCCAGTGATACTCATAAATAACTTCATTCTGGTTTATAATAACTTCTTTTCATGGTCACTGTCTAAACCAAGTGAAAGAATGGCTTCAATTTTCTTTGTAATATGTAGGCCAAATTATTAACCTGTCCATTGTTTGTAGGGTTGAAAGTCAGTCGATGTCTGTCTTGTCTATTCATCCAGATATGAAGGGAAGGAGAATATAAAAATATGTTTTAATGATTCAGATGGCACACCATAGAAAAGTTGCCCTGTTATAACTTATAATTGTATTATATAATTTAAATTTCTTAATTAGTATTGTTTAACGGTTATTTACTCAACTTATTATCTGTGATTATTAGTAGAGTATATATTATATTATAGACTAAGAGGAAATGATTTAGTATAGACATTGATGGATAGGTAAGACAGCAAGATAGATAAGGCGCACATACATATTAGCGTATTTGCTTTACTAACTTATTAAAATATCTACTTTTTCTTTTTGTTTTGTTTTGTTTTTTGAGACAGAGTTTCTCTGTCTAGCTCTGGCTGGCCTAGAACTAGCTCTGATAGACCAGGCTGGCCTCGAACTCACAGAGATCAGCCTGCCTCTGCTTGCCAAGTGCTGGGATTAATGGCGTGCACTATCACCGCCCAGCAAATATCTACTTAACTTAACCACATATTTCATAAAGGATAGAGAAGTTTTATTGCTTTTAATTAATTCATTAATGACCATTAAGATTAAAATTTGGAAAAATCCTCTCCTTGCAAAATTCCCTTCATAAAAATATACAAACTGTGTTCAGCATATTACACTTGTTTGAACTGTATTTACAAAAAAAAACATGCGAATGAAAGTGGCATATTTATGTAGTTTGTATGTACAAGTGTATGTAGTTTAATGTTAATAATTTTAGTCCCAAATTTCTATTTAAGAACAAAATAACTTGCAACAAATATTTTAAGTATGTAAGGTTGCTTAAAATTACTAATTTTATGAAAATTCTTAAAACTTAACTGCAAATTAATTTTGTTACATAATGTATCAGTTCATTTTTTAAAAAACTTGTTGGCAACCAAATCTTATTTATTCGTTTTATTAGTATTAAGTAATCAGGTAATACTGGGTCTTGTTTTAATCTTTAATTCATAAACATCCTAAACGAAACTGAAAAACTGATTCATTGCATCTTATCATATTTTTCCTTTGTAGGTAGAGATATAAATTCTGCAATAGTAAAAGAATGGGTCGTTAAGAAAAGGTTAAAAAATTATTAAAATTGAGAATTTTTATTTGATTTCCCACTTAAAATGAAAAATTTCCTTAGTGCTTCAAATTAGGTCCAAAGGAGTGTTTACAAAAGTTTTACTGAGAGACCACATCTGAGTTCGGTACTGAGCATCAAGTAAAACTAATTTTTTCCTCATTATCTTTTAAAGTCCCCCTCTTGTTACATCTGCTAACCAAATTCACCCAGATCTTTATTATTTTTTCCTAAAATCACTGAAAATACATTTTAGACAAATGCTATATTTATGCAAATACATTCCACGTATAATTCCTAATTCCAATGTAAATCAAGTTTGAGAGGTTATGGACTTTTGTGATATCAGCTCGGGAGCCTGGGCCTTTGCCTTCTGCTTCATTCTGGCAAGTAGTCTGGCAGCTCACTCTACAACAAATGATGATAAGCTAAATGTAGGATACATCCCAAAATAATATAAGTTACAAATATTGCTGCACAAAGTACTTTGCCTATTTGACACACCCTTCTTGTCCCTTAATTGAAACTCAATGTTTTTATTGCCAATGGCTGAATCTGTCCCACTTGTGGTGAATTATTTTATGTATTTATTTTTACTGGTTTGCAGATTTTTTGAAAGTATATTTATTTTAGATATACTTTTTAAAGCAGTCCTCATAAGGTGCACACCCAGATTTCCAAATAGATCACTAAATTCCCAAGGGAAGGCCATAGAAGAGGAAATGGAGCAAGAATATTTATCAGAGGTGACATGCAATTATGTCCTAAGAGTCACACTTATGTGACACGGATGTTGGTGTGTGAACCTTTTCCAGATGTTTCATGCTAAAGCATCTATTCTTCAAATGATTTTTAGTTTAGCCATTTTTTTAAGTGTGTAGTACAAGATACCAAAAGTGCAAAATAAGTTTTCTTATTTAGATTGAATTGGTTTTATTTGTTGACTAATTTGATTAACTTCAAGGGGTAGGTTACTAGCAATTGAAATTTTAGTGACATTAAATACATTCGATAAGTTCTCACCAGAAGTGAAGATGTAGGGGTTATTCCTTGAATCAGTGATAATTTTCATTTCTATGACACATCTGGCTAGTACATTATAGCAGTAAAATAAGCCAGGCTTTTTTTTCAACTATCCTCCCCAAGTAATTTTTAATCATTTAAGGTATTATGCGATTTTCTCCTAGGATCATTGTGTAAAGTAATGACATTTTACTTCCCTGACTTTGATGGGTTGGCTCTGCATTTATTACTTAAAATGGTGCATGAAGATAGGAAAAGAACCTTTGTAGTGTAATTACCTGGGGTGTCGTATTTAAATATTCTTAAAATAGGTACAGAGAATGACAATCTTCCATGGAGCTCTTTTTCAGCTTTCTATAGAACCTGCAATACGGAACTTTCCTCTTTGTAGTCAATTGTGCTTTCGTGACAAAAGCCAACTGGGCTCGCTAAAAACAACCAGAATTTCTCATGATTTCTCCAAACTGCATAGGATTAGATTTCCATGTTAAAATGAATCTTGGTTTAGTACATTCATTTTATGAAGTGAGGCTTCTTTTTAGTATTTCTTTCCTTTTCTGAAAAAGGATTGGTGAGGGAGGAATGCTCTTTTCTAATTATCAAACCCCATTCACTTAATAATCAGTTGAACTTTAGCCAGAGCCACAGTGGATATGAAACACTATCTTATATTAAATTGTAATATATTTATCAATTAGAAATTCAATATATTCTGGGCAAAGCATTTTTTTATTTTCTTTATTGGGAATGTATTTAAATCATGAAGAATAAACTGTAATTAGAGTTGTATCTTCATAGGTTCATTATATGTTTATCTATTAAATCTTTGGAGATTTTTTCTAATTTTTTCTGAGATTTCATTTTCTCATCCATAAAATTTTGCCCTCAAGATAATTGATATATTAAATGTAAAGGCAAAGCATCATTAAAATGTTAAGTGTAGTTATATATAATGCAAAAATAATTAGCTCCTACCTTCAGATATCCTCTGGGAAATCTTTGCCTTTATCACTTGACAAATTTCTAACTCCTCAGATTTGAACCAGAAATAAATGGTTTTAAAAGTCAAAATTCATCGATCATGTTTAAAATGATTACAGAATGTTTAAATTGTACCATGTTGGTATAAGATTATTCTTTGTGTAAGATGATATCAAGACATTTGGGGAGGAGTCCTAAGTATAACAAGGTATTTTCCCTGATCACTAAATTCCTCTTTTACTTTCTCACAAAATGTAGAATAATAATACTAAATAACATTTTTTTTAAAAAAGTTTTCTCACTTCTGTGTTTACTTATATATCCTGGTGTTTTTAGTTCACTGATTATAAATAAAATAAATTATTCATATATGCAGAAAGTTAAATATTTGAGCTCCCTTTTACTCAGCTCATATTTAATCCTCTCTACCCCCATATATGATATGGTCTATATTATATTTCCTATTTTGATGTGTTCTAATTTTGTTTTACCTTCAACCTTTTTTTTCTTTTTATCCTCAACCTTTTGAATATTACAAGCATTCTAACATTTCTGAGATCAGATTGTCCTTCCCAAAATTTACTATTACTATTAAAAATTTTTGTAATTCCAAACATCTAAATTGTATATTCTAAAATTTCTGTAATGCATGTGCCTGAAGTCCTTGTTCATCAGCTATGTCGTATAGGTATCAATTATAAATGGCCGAGTAGTCTTTCCTTACCTAGACTTAATATTGTTCAGTGTGTGTGTGTGTGTGTGTGTGTGTGTGTGTGTGTGTATGTTGAACCATGCCTTCAACCTCAATCACATATTCCAAAACTCAGAGTTACCCTTCTATTCTCTTAGAAGAATTCTATATTTTTTCCAAGGACCATGGCTAGTATTCACTCTCTTCTCTTCACTAACTTTTTCAAGTTCCATTTACCACCCTGGCTTCCATAAGAGAAAGAGGCAGACTTTCAACTATCAAAAATATGAAATTTCTCACAGTTAGGACTCCCGAATACACATGTTTACAGTTAAGATAGAGCTGAAATACTCTTTTTAGGTGAAAAGCTTTGATCCTGCAGGGCAGTTTTGGTGCATGCCTTTAATCCTGGCACTCGGGAGGCAGAGGCAGGCCGATCTCTGTGAGTTTGATGCCAGC
>NW_004949105.1:10464915-10484338 GCF_000317375.1 Microtus ochrogaster | reverse complement strand
AAAAAGGAAAAGAAAAAAAAGGAAATCCAGGGTAAGAAGCTGTACCCCAGAAAATTCCAGTGAGAAGAAAGAAATTACATTTATCTAAGAGGAAAGAATTATGGGCCTGATCTCTGTGTGTACTGTTTCTGGTCTTGATTATAGTATTCATTCATCCTAAACTGCTTCTTCCCTATCTATTAGATGCCAACAACTGTGTTCACTGAGATGAAAAGCATCATGAGATATTTCCATATGGCACAGGTTTCCCTGGCTTCTGGGATTTTGCAAGAATATATGAAGCATTTTTCAAAACAGATACAGAGATTGGAAATGAAACCTCCAGAGTGAATCTTAAGCCTCTGTTCAAAGATCAATTGTGGGGGTTGTAATTCATGCAAATTAGCTTAAGTTTGCTACTTGTCTCATCAGAGAAAGACTCAGAAGTTTGTGGTGTAAAATTGATGGGCAATGTTAAGAAACATTGATGATTCTCTCTTTAATATTGTCACATTCCTGGTCAGGATAAAAGGCTAGTGAAGAAAATTTTTGTCTTACTATAACAAACTAAGTCTCACTTTTGCTTATGATTCTGACTATCATGAGAAAATAAGCCCTGTGTTAAATTATGGGGGTAGTGATGTTGTGGTTCTGAAAGCCTGGTGGAGTTCAGAGTCATTTCCAGATACTTGACTGCAAAATCACTCATATTTTTATTCTTCTAATCGAACTTTATATTATGCTCCAGAGACTCCAGGTCCACTGCCTTTAACCTAATTCCTTATTGATTAGTAATGCTAATTTTCCTATGAATCACAAAAGAAATTAGTGGACCTTAGTCTTAGTATTGCATGAATGCTTAATATTACTAATTTCAATGTGCAACTTAAAAGATGCAATCTTTAACTTAATGAGAAACTAACAAAACAAATAACATTACAATTTACTGGGCTTAAATTAGTAACTTTTATTTTTATAAATAGTTACTTCTACTGAGTCTGTCTTGTTCAGGAGTTAAAAGGATGTGGGGTCTGAAATCTTAGTTTCGTAGCTTATATGTTTCAGATAACTTTTAGCTTTTGGAATTTCAAAATGCTGCTATTGCAGAGTACATGTATACTTTCATGTTTATAAATGTAGAAAATAGTCTTAAATATTTACATGCACCTCATGTGTTGTTACTTGTATATGTACAACATGTATATGGGAACAATTACTCTTAAAATATTTATAGTTATTTCACCCCCTGTAAATTGAGTGACAGTCACATCAACCACAGACACATGGTTGGAAATAGACCAGCCAGAATGTGGTGTGTCTGACTTCTGGCTCAGAAAGAACACATTTTAAATTATTACAGGTAAAATAAGCATTTTATTTGTGTTTGTTAGTTAGTTAGTTTTTTTTTTTCAGGGGTAGAGTCTAGAGATGGCTCACATGTACAGAAACTTGATGCTCTTCCAAAAAACCTGTGTCTGTATCCCAGAGCATCTAAGATGGGTCACAACTGCTTAGAAGTTGAAGAGGCCATATGAAATGTTTGCTGTCCTCTGTATTACAGGCTTGCAAACATACACACACATAAAAATAAACAAACAAATAAATATTAACTTCATGTGTCTCTCTGCGGATTTCTACTAACACATACTTAGTTTGTTCCTTGTTTTCTGGTGTGAAGGTTTTACCCCCCAAGGTGTTGTACATCCTGTAGAGCTGAGCTACATTCTCAGGAGCAGGCAAGCACTGCAATTTTGCTCTTAGATTTGGATTACAAGTGCATTCGTCAAGGAAGAAAGTAATAAACACAATAGGAGCCAGGTTATAATGGTCTCTATTGTGCCAGAGACCAGGTAAATCCTGGTTTCCTCTGATAACCTGTGTCAATAAAGCAAAATGATTTAAATTCTATTTTCTAACATTTCCATCCAAACATGCTCAAATGTTTAAAAAAAAAAAAGCAAGCACATTTTTTTTGACAACTTCCGAAAGAAGAGGTTAATGATGCGTTTGTTAACTTCATCAAATGTACTTCACATAATCCTATGGATTCACTTGCATTTCTCTGGAAAACCCTATCTGCTGTCAAAGCTACTAAATTGACTTAGCATTCTTTTCTTTAGTTTTGCAGGGTAGCTTCATTTTAGCAAGTTATTCAAAGAATTGATTACACAATGATTCATACCATTGAAATTTCAAGAGTTTTAAAGTATTATTGATTGTATGAACATGATTATTTTGTATACCCTGAAAGGGAAAACAAATGTGGGCTATTGACAAAATGAAAACCAATGATTTTTCACATGCATTTCACTTTCAAAAATGTTAAAAGTTGCAAGCAGTGAATGATGCTCTTCTCCCTGTAAGTTCATCAATAACACAGATTCCTTTTCCTAACGAGGCTTGTGCTTAGTTATAGTGAGGCTTTGAACACAAGCTGAGGTTGCTCATTTGAAGTAACTTCGCAGAATTTTACAATTTGCATAATAGTGTTTATTTTCAGATACCCCCATAACAGATTTTATGATTTCAAGGAGATCAAGATTATAATCATTTTTTGGATGGTCATGTAATAATATTTCTTATGATTCTAAGTAACTTTTGGGCAAAGTTAATTGTTAAGAAAGGTTACGTGCCTGAGTTCCTTGCTCGTGCTCTCTCTCCTTCTGCTCCTGATTTGGACCTTGGGATTTCAGTCCGGTGTTCTAATTTGGGTCTCTGTCTCTGTCTGCTTTTATCGCTTGATGAAAGTTATTCTCCAGGAGGATGACTATATGTCTTTCTTTGGGTTCACCTTCTTATTTACGTTCTCTAGGATCATGACTTATAGGCTCAATGTCGATGCTCACCTTACTAGACGTGGAAGGAGGTGGGAGGTCCTTGGACTTCCCACAAGGCAGGGAACTTCGGGCTGATGAGGGAAGGGGACTTGATTGGGGAAGAGGGAGGGATATGGGAGGCGGTGGAGGGGAGGAGGCAGAAATCTTAAATAAATAAATAAATAATAAAAAGAAAAAAAAAAGGTTACGTGCTGATTTGTCAGATCCTGCCCAACATATTTAAAAGACTTAATTACCAAGATGAACAAAATACCCGAAACATCAAGTATAGGAAGCAGGATGGCAGCCTGTTCCTACTAGACTGCTCCTCTGCAATGCAGGCCCATATTCTGGGCTTGAGGTCTTCAAGGATTCAGGGGAAGACTCCTCAGCTTAGACAACAAAGACATTACAAAGTCGAACTAATTTTGCTACATGCTAAATCTGAACCACATTATCCTGCTGTATTTTATTTCAAATAAAAATCAAATTGTGACTCAAGAACAATGGCAATGGGTTTTTGATGCTACCGCACGTACTGTCTTTGTGGGAACCTAGGCAGTTTGGATGCTCACCTTACTAGACCTGGATGGAGGTGGGCTGTCCTTGGACTTCCCACAGGTCAGGAAACCCTGACTCTTCAGACTGCTGAGGGAGGGGGACTTGACTGGGGGAGGGGGAGGGAAATGGGAGGCGGTGGCGGGGAAGCGGCAGAAATCTTTAATAAATAAATAAATTAAAAAATCAAATTGTGAAAAAGCTATTATTTTAGTCATTAAGACAGCAGGAGTGATACCTTAGTTATATGCATTCTCTGACCCTTGTGATGTGGAAAAATTAGAGAAGAAAAGTGAATCACTCAAGCATTTCTGTCACTTCTTAGATAGCAGATCGATTTAAACAAAACATGAGGAAATGCCCAAGCATGCCAAGGAAACTAGAATGGGCTCTCTGGATCATACATAATGCAGGGTTTGACCCTTGAAACAGTTTTTGAGAGAAAGACTGAATTCTGAGTTGAGTACTGGGTGCTAAGGTTGATCACACGGATGCCCCGAGTGATATATCATATGTATAGACTTCTGAGAATGGTTGTGTTGTGGCCTGTATACAATCCTCAGTCAACAGAATCCCATCTGTCTATTGCTTTCTATCATAGATCAGTGTTACTGAGCTGTCAATGTTGTTCTTTCATCATTATAAATCATTTTCCTGAAAATTCTTGAATTCGGTTATATAAGAGTTAAATAAAAGTTTCCCCATGTTTTGCATACAACTTATTTATATAATATATATCACATGCATATGTTGACAGATGTCTGTATCAGTATGTCTGTATTTCTGTCCACCTATATAGACAGGGAGACGCAAATGTGCACGTAGTGTCTCTATCTCTATTCCAGCCATTGTCCAACATCTTTGTATTTGGAAAATTGGTAGACTGCTTCCAAAATAAATACCTTGTCACTTGTGACTGATTTCTGTGTCATAGGGTACAAACAGGATCATCAATCTGAATCAGGTTAACTGGGCCATGAAATGAGCCTGGCATGAGATTTGCAAGAGTGCATTCATAGCCCATCCAGAGACAGCATTCCATTTCTGATAAGAGATCAAAATAATGCTAGGCTTTCCAAATGCAGTACTTGAAATCCTAAGGCTGTCTAGTTCAGTATCAGGTGGCTAATGCTTCTTCCAATCTCTGCACTACCATGTTCTTTTCATAGTGAAAATAGGATTGCATAAATCTTTGCTAGCTCTCAATTCTGTGGTGTGAGACTCCAAAACCTTCTTTCCTTGCCAGCAACAGTGCGCTTTTGTCATTGTTCAGTTGGAGTGTATAATTCTCCTTTGTGCTTACCTCTGCTGGCTTTTCACATGCTTTCCCTAAACATTCCAGATCAGATTAACCAATGTAAGACGGTGCTTATTATGGAGTTTCTAAGATATATAATTGCTTGCATTTGAATGTTAAAATGCTAACTCAACGCATTCATACCATTCACCAAAAATGCAGTTAGTAAATAATTGATTCTCTACTCAAGAGAGTATTATAATTCATTGCCTTTGCATAGATATTTACAATTTATAGACATCTTTGGTAATTTAGAGTTCATGTTGGGTATCTTATGGATGTACCAGCCGTGCTGAAGTGATTTAGATCAGCATTTGGTGTGCAATATTCTACATGATTTGAAATGGACTGCTATTTTTTTTATGAGAGATATGACTGTTTGTGTTTCTTGAGTTCTTCAAAATAACAGCACAAATCATGTAGGATTTGTTTGGGTGAAACAAAGTTGCATAATTGTATGCTAAGCTGAAAAATTTTGAACACATTTTAAAATTTTAATGGAAGGGTATCTTGGCATGTTTAAAGTGGGAGCAAAAATCACATAATTTACCACAAAATATACAGAAACACAAACAGAAGCTAATTAAAGATACCTTTCTTAAGACTAGAATATCATGAAGTTCAGAGATCTGAGCATCCATATTAGCATGCTGGCACTGGGGTGGGCTGTCACCAGCCTCTACCCTCAGACCTGGATTTGTAGCTTCCTTCTGCATTTGGAGCTGGAAGGAGGTTCACAAGACTCTGGGAGAGGAGCACGAAGTAGGAAAGGAAGAAGGAGAAGCAGAAGCCAGCAGCTGAAATGTGAGGGACTTCCTTTACATGGCAATCAGGTGATCAAAGTCTGTCACTCCAAAGTGGTTTAAGCTGTGTGAAACTAATGACATGGGGTGGTAAGAAATTTCTCAGCTGGTATAATGATATTTTCTCTGGAAAAAAAATCAATGGAAAGTAGAGACAAACAACTGGTTTCATTATTAAAAGCCCATCTTTGGCCTGATACAATCATTTTCTCTAAGAGCAGGGAAGATTGTCATTTCCTGTAAAGTAGCCTTGTAGATGGTTCAAAAAAAATATCTATCAGCCTGAAAAAAATTTCACATGTCCTTCCCACGTTTATCAGTGTCAGTCTGGTAGCTTTCCCCAGCTTTTCCCACACATGTCAATGCCATAATGACACTGTAATGAACTGGAGGATGCTCGAGATACTTAGCATCAATCCAGATTCTGTGACTTATATTGATTTTTAATGATTTCTATTAGACTCATTTCAAATTTTTTAATCCTAAGTAAGTACTAATAGGATATATTTATTTGTTTCATTAATTTTTGCAGAATTAATCAAGTTATTGTCCTCAAGAAAAAGTTGTGTAACAGATAATTTAAAGGCATGAAGTATTGAAGTATTTAGATTAGAGAATTTATATTCAGCTATAAAATTTCAGAATATTTGACACAAACCAAAAAAATTATCTTTTGGCACTAATGTCCAATTTTCTCTTTAAAAACCACCCAGTCATGTAGGTTCTTCTTTAATTGAAGAGTGAGTAAAAAAGAGATTATGTTAAATCAGTTAAAATCACATTTTAATAAGAAATTTAATTTTACACTAGTTTTAATGCTTGGTTACTTTAAGGAAGTTTTAAATTTTTTGTTTGATTGTGTGATTTAAGTGGAATATAAAATAATAAAATTCTATTATGTGGTATAAAAAGTCTTTCTGTATATTTGTTGGTTTTATTGGTTAATGAATAAAGAAATAATTTTGGCCTGATAGGGCAGAATAGAGGTAGAGCGGGAAAACTAAATTGAATGCTAGGAGAAAGTAGGCAGAGTCAGAGAGAAGCCATGTAGCCTCTGTCAGAGACAGACGCCAGTAAGCCACAGCCACATGGTGATACACAGATTAAAAGAAATGGGTTAATTTAAGATGTAAGAGTTAGCTAGAAATACACATAAGCTGTTGGCCATAAAGTATTGCAAATAATATAGTCCGTGTTGTTTTTTCGTTTCTAAGAGGCGAGGAATAAACGAGCAGCCACCAACTACAATTAGGAATTTATTTCCTTTGGAATTAATTAGAAACATCTTAAGACAATTATGCAGGAGAGGGCCATACACTTGCCTAAGCATTTCAAAGACAGTTGATTCTCTGAAATTACTTATTGTCCTTTGATATTTCTGTCAGTGATGATAGCTGAGTTTCTGTGATATTTTTCCTAAGTCTTAATAATTTATGTTTTCCAATTTTCTTTTTCCTGTTTGGGAGCCAATTCCATATTGCATTGAGATGAAGACTATTTTTATTGGCACTCAATTTCCTGTGGTCACAGAACAATCATAGTTTTGACCTTCCTTGCTAGTCTTTTAGCAATCACAGAAAATCGCTGAAGGCTCTAGGTGTAAAAGTTATTTCCATACAAGTTTGAGGACCTAAGTTCTATTCTTGGAACCAATGTTAAAATAATAATAATAAATAAGTAACCTGCCTGCAGTAGTGTCCACCTGTAATCAAACCTCTCCAGTAGTGAAATGGGAGGTGGATACAAGAAAATTTAAAAAGGAAAATAGAATAACTCATAGGTCATGTTTCTTGGAGCATGCAGCAATGAAAAAAGAGATTGGATTTTGTATCAACAAGGTTATGAAGTTAATTGTCATCTAAACTTAACATGCACAGTGTGACACATAGAAACACACTAAGAAACATGTATTAAAATATTAAAACCTCAATCTATTAGTTCTCCAGTCATAACACTACTATGATGATTATATTACACAAACACATAAAATTTGAGTGAAGAGAAAGTTAAATATTGATGAATCTACATGTATCTGACTTAAATTTATGAAATAGCATGAGGTGCCACGTGACTGCAATTGCAGTCTGTGGAAATCAAGACAGAAGAATAGTGAATCACAGCCAGCTTTTGTCACATAGAGGATTGCAGGCTGGACTGGGGTATAAAGTAAGGCCTTGTGTTAAGAAAAACATTTTACAAATTAAGAGAAGAAAATATGTCTTTGTAAAATGAATGTGCTATATAAATGAAAGGTGTTATCACACCTGTTAGCACTTGGGGTCTGGACAGTGTTGCTGGAGAAGACAGTGATAGAAATCGAGGAATGGGATAATGAAAAAGTCAGTGATCAATGCTGCGGAGCTGAATGATCACAGGCTCGAAGCACAAGCCACTTACTAGAGTGATAACTTCCTACAGAGTGAAATAACAAACAGAGAAAACGTGGTGGAACCACATAGTATCTTACCACATCTCAACAAAGGTAGATCACAGTTTTCTATACCTGGACTAAAGGAGCTTTCTCACCACTGTGCAGTATTAAAGCTACTGAGCCTTCTTGGCCATGACCTAGTATGGTATCTAGATGATGTTTGCTAGGCTTTGATATTTATCTCTTTGACCTGGAAGGTTTTTTTTTTTTTCATCAACGTGTTCACACACATACTTTATGTCACAGTGCAATAATACACATTTGACATTTTATTATAGTGCAAATAGGATATTTGACTCTTCTCCATAAGACATGGCTTCGAAATTTTGTGCTACCCCACCTTTTAACAAACTTTAGACATTCTATGATGATACGATATATACTAGACACAATGAGATAGAAAAGACAATTATAAATACTTTGATACGTTTGGTTGATGGCCTATGTGGGGGAGAGTAGTTTATACCTGGAAAAGTCAGCATGAGCACATGTGGCACAAACTCACTCTATAGAACACTGGTGTTCCCAGGAGCAGTGCATTAACATAGTACTCAGACCAGGAATTCTAAAAACCAAATGCTGCTTAACGAAACATAGACATTTGGGTGATAAAATATTTTATTCCATGCTTGACTTTGTACTTTGTCATATGGAAAAGACGAGCCCATTTATTGAGTAACTTTCAAAGCAAAGTGGCCTTAGTTAAGACTCTTCCCGTGGTGAGTAGTTGGTTAAGAGAGTGGTATAGTATAAGAGATACCTAACCAGTGGTTTCAAAGAGAAGTATGCTACTTTACTTTTGAGTTATGTGGGGTCACCATCTCTGCACAAATTCTTACCACCTAAAATGAAAGTTAAAGTAATTATAATGCAAGCTTCATAACATCCTCTCAGCATTATTGATAGGTACCTGGCATGAACACTTCAGAAGATACACTTGCTAAGGGATAACTTTTTTTTTTAGTGCTGGAAACAAATATTGCTCTTATTAGTTGATAATAAAACCTGTTTTGGTCTATAGGAAGGCAGAATATAGGCAGGAAAACCAACCTGAATATAGGGAGTAAGAAGGGCAGAGTCAAGAGACACGCAAGCCAGCTACCTAAGAAATAAGATGCCAGTCAATTGCCAAAGCAACAAGATGTACTAGACCATAGGTAAACCTATGAGTTATATCACCATATATAAATTAATAGAAATGTATTAATTTAAATGTAAGGGCTAGTTAGTCATAATCCTAGACAATAGGCCAAACAGTTTTAATTCAAATTAATCCTCTGAGTGATTGTTTAGAAGTGTCTATGGGACAAGTCAGTACAGAGAAACTTCCAATTACATATGGAGTTCTTTTATGTCTGAATCTGTCCTATTGTGTATCTGTAATTGTTTTCTGTTCTGGAGAGCTCTTTGTTTGTTATTTTGTTTTGTTTTGTTTTTCTATTGTTTTTCAAGACATTCTGGAAAATATTCATTAGCCAATAAAACAACAATATACAGAAGGACTTCCCATACCACTATGCAGGTGTGGCAATGCCCATGATGAGCTGATACTTTCCATACCAGTCATTAATTAAGAAAACAATATCCCATAGACTTGCCTGCATGTCAACCTTGTGGAGGCTTTTTTTCAATTAAGATAACTTTTCAAAGATACATCTATGTTCATGTCAAGTTGACAGAAACTAACCAGGAAACCTTTTATCACAATACTTATGTACTGCAGGGAGGATACTGAACTGATGTTCAGACATTGGTACTTCAACTTAATGTCACACCGCTAATTGCTAAGAACTGTGGAAAGTATCATGGGATGTAAACCAATACTAAAAGAAGTAAGTTAGGTCAAAATCAGAAATACTAGTATAAACTCAAACACATCTGTTATTTGATAAAAAAAAAAAGGTTTAAAAAATAGCATGTTTGTAGAGATGAATGAGAGAGATCCTTATCTGAGGTATCAGAGATAATGTGGGAGTTTCAGACTTTCCTAAAAAGTGAACGTTTGGTAATAATTTCATAAGCCAAACTGTCTGTTGCTTTCCTTTTTGAGACTGTATTTCTCCCTCTTGTTAAGCTCTCATAAAGCTTTTTATTATTGGTTCCTTCTGTGCATTCTTTTTTTTTTTTCATTTAAAATGTATCAGTATGGTGGGCACCAGCCCAATTTAACAGATTTTTGCATATTGATCAGAATGCAGACATGTGGATGGGATTTTGTCATACCCTTAAGTACATTCATTCACTTAACAGGCAGTTGACAACTTAAGAATCTGAAATTCTCATTAATATTCAAGGTCTTCATTTTCTTTTGTTCTGGGTATTAATTACAATGGCCTGAGCACTGTGAAGGGCAGATGACAATGGAGATGTGTGTGCACAGAGCCTGTGTGCAGGGTTAGTGGTAACTATCTATGGAACTGAGTTAGTCCTCTGCCTTCAAACTTCTCAAAGGATGGAAGAACAAATGGGAACTGTGGGACCATGTTTAGGAAATAGTTTGGTTGTCGTTTGTGAGCAATTCACAACCGTGGAGCAGAAACAATATCCCTGTAATTGTAGTTTTATACTGTTGCTCCCTCAGTTTCAATTACAATTCGTAGCTTAAGTGACAACATGGAGAATATCTAACCTGTTACAAACTTATATATTTTTAAATCCATTATTTATTATGTTATCTGCAGTTGAAACTCTAAACCTCATTTTACTTTTAGTCAGAAAGAATTTAATAGCTTTTTTACTATAATTTATGTGTCACAGATATGACTAACTTTCTAGAAGTGATAGCTTTAGAGATATAGGAGTTTTATTTTATTTTATTTTTTTGATTTTTCGAGACAGGGTTTCTCTGTAGCTTTTAGTTCCTGTCCTGAAACTAGCTCTGTAGACCAGGCTGGCCTCGAACTCACAGAGATCTGCCTGCCTCTGCCTCCCGAGTGCCGGGATTAAAGGCATGCGCCACCACCGCCCGGCTAGGAGTTTTATTTTTGACAATTACAACTATGGGACTTGTGTTTTGATTACCCATATATTCAATTCTTAATTTGTTTACTTATCTATTTATTTATTTTCAACTGTTCACTGATAGTCAGAGGTTACCTCATGTAGCCAGCATGACCTTTAACTAACTAACTATCACTCTATCTTTTCACCTCTGCCTTCAAGGACTGCTTTCACAGCTGTGGCCCACATGACCTGGTGTCACCAAAGATTGAATAATGAAGCTTTCAGCTTCCCACAAGCACACCAGGTATATCTTAGGTTTTATGTTGATGCCCAGGTGTGTGTGTGTGTGTGTGTGTATGATTGGTTGAATTGATTACATGTTGTTTCACAACTCATTTATTATTCTAAGTAAATATGTTAATTTAATAGAAAAACTAATACATTGTATTCCAGTTATATTTAAGTATAATTATTCATTACCTAAAATTAAGAGACCAATAATTTTATATGACACAATGTAAAAGGTTATGCTACCTTTAATATATTTTTTAAACATGAATTTTATGTACTATTCATTTTGTGAAGGTAATTTATATCTAAAATTATAAAATTAGAGAATTATGAGGAAAGTAGTGCATGTATCTAATACTATCCAAGATTATATGTAGTCTCATGGTTAGGATTTTGGTCTTTTTCTGTTTCATCCAGTGATTTGGGATTCTCCTCTGTATGATATAAATACCATTGGTGAATAAAGAAGCTGCTTTGAGCCTATAGCATAGCAGGACAAAACTGAGGTAGTCAGAGAAAACTAAAAGGAATGCTGGGGGAAGGAAGGCGGAGTCAGGGTGAGTCATGGAACCACTGCCAGAGACAAACATGCTGTAACCTTGCTGGTAGGCCACAAGCCTCACGGCAAAATGTAAAATAATGGAGATGGGTTAATTCTAGATGTAAGAGTTAGCTAGCAATGTGCTTAAGTAATTGACCAAGCAGTAATTTTATTAATACAATTTCTGTGTGGTTATTTTAGGAGTCTGGGCAGCCGGGAAACAAGCAGCCTCCTACAACAATCCAGAATGAAGCATCAAGACAGAATTTAATTAAGTTCCTATGTGTCTTTAGTGTTTGTCATTTTTATCTCTTTAAACAGGCCCTTTGTTATTTGATTTCAGTAATTTGTCAAAGAGTTTATCATTATTTATATATCAAGTTCTCAAATTAATTTGTACTTCCCACATCTTATTACTGTATATCTCTTTTAGAAATAAAAATGTTAGAAATAAGCATAACATTTATCCCAAATCTTGTGTTTTTGTTTCTTTTCTGGTGTTCTACTAATGAGAATAAGGTTACCATTTCCAGATATATATTAAACAAATATCACATCCACAATAATTTTGTAATAATTATACAGACACACGAAGGTTTCAGAGTGTGTATGACACTAAACAACTTTGATAAAATCATGCTAGCTTACACTTTAAGCTTGACCTGGTTTAATTACAAAATATTTCCCATTTAGTCAATAAGATTATTTTTCTTTTGTGAGTACTGATTTAAATGCTGTATACGTTCATGAGTGTTATTCATGCTTATGTTTTCTTGCTTATATTTTTATATTTTTATTTTACTGTGTTTAAAAATAATCTTGTTAGCATAAAGTGGGTTTAACTTCCTAGTTTATGCCTGGTTAATTTCAACTTGCCAGTCAATGAATGTTTCTTCTCCAATTGTGACACCCTTATAATCTACAATTTTTCACAGGAAGGATTTAAGGTCCATCGCTAGTCCTTATCTTCCTTCCTTCTTTCCATTTCTTTCCTTACCTTCATGGTCCATTACTCAAACTCCCACTTCCCTCATCCCATTTCTCCCTCTGTTTCCCTGCCTTCTTCATTTCATTTGACATTCTTTTTTGTTACTTTAAATAAATTTAATATTTGCAATTTAATATAAGTGGATGCATGATGATCAGTATCAAAACTCTCTGTAAGTTGTACATAATATCTGCATTTAAACTGAACTAATATTGAAATAAACACATTGTTTTGGAAGAAACCTTAATTTTAAAAGCATTTTAAGTGATGTTATAACACTCAGTTTCATATTATGATGTTTTATCTTCATTTCATAAATAATGTCTATGTCTTTCACTCATGTATGCAATTTTGCTGTTGTAGAATTTTATTTTAAAGATAGCTTATTCTCAAATTCTTTTAAAATTTTTTGTTGAAATGATCAAACCTCAAGCACTGTTTAAAACCATAGTTTTGAAATAATTAATCTCTAATTTCTTTTCCTGTTTCTGGATAGTTTACTTTATTTTATAATATTATGGTTTAGTTTTAAAATCTTTAATTTAAAAAGCAAAATTGAGTTACTGCATTTTACATTAATCATGAAGTGTTTGAGGGTCACAAAGGATTGGCTCTCACTGTTTTTGCTAGATAAATTCTCCATTAGATTTATTATTCAATGCATTTTACCACGAAGTATATTACCATTACTTTCACCAGGAAGTACATTTAACAATAATAACACTAGAATGTGTTTTACTAAAATCTCTAGTATTTAACTAAGTATATTGAAATGCCTTACATTAAGTACAATATTAGGCTTGATCTTTATCATATGCCAAGCACTACTAGGTAACTAATTATGTAAATTATCTTATGAAAACTGGTGAACTATTCGATTTCCTAAATTTTATATAATATTAAGATAATTACTTCCTTGTAGTGGTGTCACCTTACTTGAGTACAGGTCACGCCAACCTGTTTTGTGCTAATTTTAAGATGCTTTTCTAGAGAAGTGATTTGCATAGGTTTGGTACATAAATGAATTGTTGAAAAGTGCTTTCCTGTAAAAATGTATGAAATTCCACTGAAAATGTTATAGTCCCGGCATTTCATGAGGTGCTTTAAGCTATGGTTTAAATCAAACCAGATCTTTTTCTGTGCATTGGTGTGAATGTAGAGAATCCAAGCGTTTCCAGGCTGGAAAGCTTCTATCAGACATGGGCAAAACTCCTTAAGGGTAGACAGTTATATACTATCATTATCCAGTCTTTAGGCCGGCTGGGAGGCTTGGTGGGAATGTCTAGATAAGGGTATCTGGTTTGAGAACCAGCATGTGAACAGCCCTGACAAAACATACCTGGTTTCCTTCTCTGGAAAGGATTCTGGATTCTGGATCAGTTTTGAAGAATATTATTTTATGGCGTGTTACATTTGCTTAAGCTGTGGAAAATTTGTTTTAATGATTCAAGGATATGTTTTGCATTCTTTTATGTTGCATTTATTTAACTCTGTGAAGCTGTGTTACTTTGCCTGTCTAAAACACCTGATTGGCCTAAGAAAGAACTGAACATCCAATAACAAGAAAAGAGAAAGGATAGGTAGGGCTGTAGGCAAAGAAATAAATAGGAGAAAAAGAGAAAAAAGGAAGAGAGATCAGGGAGTGAGAAAAGAATGGGCTAGCCATCCAACCACCCAGCCAGCCACAGAGGAAGAGTGAAAGTAAAATATAGAGAAGTAAGAGGAGGCAAAGCCCAGAGGCAAAACATAGATGGGATAATTTAAGAAAAGCTGTCTAGAAATAAGCCAAGATAAGACCTGACATTTATAAGAAAGAATAAAACTCCATGTGTGATTTACCTAAGAGCTGGGTGGCAGAACCCAAAAGAGTAAAGAGCAGAAAACAAACAACGTTTTGGCATTCCAATGTGGGGTTAATGAAAGAAAATCCAGAAACAGTATGGTAACATCTGTTAGTCTCTCTGACTAAGAACTGCTTGTTTTTCACATTAAGTTCACTCTGTGTGGTCACAATTTCCTCAAGGTTCTGGCTAATGGTTGTTTCTGGGAAACTTGCTGAAGGTCAGTAGCAAATCAAGCACCAGCTCCCACTGGTGAGGTGTATCCTGAAGCCATAATTAAGATGACTTTCCCGCCATTCTCATCTGCTCTGAGTCTCTGAGCACTCATTGACCTGGATTCTCAACCCAGAAGATTCAGGTATACTTATTAGGAGATTGTTCATCCACTTGCAGTACAGTGAAGAAGAGCCTGAGAGTACAGAGAGAAAGTCATTGGTGAGGTGCGAGGATGTGTCTTCACTGTTTGGACACGCTCAGAATCCTTGAGATGAGGGTGAGTTAATTATGTCACAATAGTCGTCCTGGCTCTGTCATCTCTCTGTTTCCGTGCAGATAAGAGCGATCTAACAGAAACCAAGACTTAGTGGGAAGTAGATGGAATAATGCCTGGGACCACAGAACATGAAGATAGAGCTTGAAGACTGTTCATTACTTCATGCTAATGGTGTCCCAAAGGTAACTTAATGGGGAGTTTATTTTGTACATTTCCAGACTCCTAGATGTTCATAGTGAGCAAGAAAACACAGTGGTAGGAAGCTAAGAGAACACACACCAGAGACCCAAGGCCATCAGAGTGAACTAGAAGTAGAAACCGGCTATAAAAACCCAAGCCATAGCCACAGTGACTTACTTCCTCCCGCAAAGGTTCTAATCCAAAAGTTTCCATTAATCTCCCAGGCAGTACCATGAATTTGGGAAAAATTGTTCACATGCATGACCATATGAGTGATAGCTTTTATTCAAAGTACAGTAAAAATGCTTTGACGGACATTTTTTCCTGACCAAACCCCCTAGTGCAGTGAAATAAGGGATACCACTCCTACTGTATTTAGAACTTGAATTTACATCTTATATCACATTTATCCATATATTACATTTTCATTTTTACTATGTCTGGATTTTTATTTTATAAGATACTTAAATTTTCAGTAGCAATAGTTTCATTTTTTTTTATTTCAAACTAACTTTTATAGTTTTCCCAATTTTTTAGTGAGATTTTTAAAAGCGCACAATTGCCTAATTTATCTTTTTATTCTTTATATTAGAGTAGTACTAGACTCTTTAGTTTCTTCTTGAGCAATTTGGGATGAGACAGATTATGGCAGAAGGGAAAAATACTTCAGTGACCCTTACAAAGATGATGTGGTCATTATATTTTTAAGGTTTATTGAGTTTTGTTTTATGTGAGTATGTTTGCTTGCATGTGTATATACATCATGCATGTGCTGGGTGCTTGTAGAGATATAAAAAGGGAATTTGATCTCCTTGAATCGGAATCACAGGTAGTTTTGAACTGTCATGTGGCTACTGATAACGAAATCTACGTCCTTTGGAAGAACAGCCAGTGTTGTTAGCATCTGTGCCACCTCCCTAGCTCCCCACCCCAATGTGTTCAGTGTCCATAAGGCATAGATTTCCTATCCATATGGTTTCTATATCCTAAATTATTTTATTGAAATTCTCTCACACCTTTTTTTTACTTCTTTCATCAGAGAAAGAAAAGTATATAAGAGCTAGTCATGCCATGTATTTCTTTAAGTCTTTATATAGTACATAATTTTAATTTATCTTAGTGTCATTCTCCATACTTAATATTCACATTTTGAATGTTTTATTATTTTTACTGTCTCATTTAATGCTTTCTATCTTGTACTCACATTTTATAATATAGATACAGTCAACCTCATTCACTTGTCTGCCATATGTCTCTAAATCTAAATCTTGATATAAGAAGCACCATTGTTTTTGCTATGTCTATATAGCATATTACCTACAGTTGCCCTGAAAACAAGCTTTTTAAAATTAAAATCTACTTAAAAACATATGAAGATTCAATCCATAAGTGTGCAACTCAAGACACAGTTTTCAGTTAAACATCAACCATAATAATAAATGAAACTTTTTTTACATACAAGCAACTAAGGCATGTCATAAAATTCCTTCCTTCTTATTGGCATTAGTTTAACTCCTACTTGTTTTCATGGTAATGCAGGTTTTATACTGACTTTTTAAATATTAAGTGATTTTTTTTTCATTTTTGTCATCTTTTTCTTTCACAGTGTGTAATTTATTTGTCTCTATTTTCTGATGTCAAGAGGACACATCCTATTCTTATTATATTTTTTAAAAGTCATCTTTATATTTCTCAAAATATTGCCTAAGTTTCTGGTTCCAGGTGGAGTCAAGTTTAGGTTATAGAGAAAAAGTTTTGAGTCTTTTCTAACTAAGGTAAGGATGTGAGCCTGCATTCCCGTCTCTCATCCTCCCACTTTCTGAAGTTAAGAGTATAAAAACCGTTCCCTCAGGAGCCATCATATGAGGACACTCTGCAATATTGTGTACCATATCCTCAAGGAAGCATTGCTACAGTGGAAACCGATCTGATCGTAAGGAAGCTGTTTCTTCTATTATCCTTGAAAATCAGTCAAGCTCAAAGGGAAATTCAAAACACCATAACTCAAACAGATATGAAGGCTCTTGGTAGCCATTATATCAACAGCTGTGAATATTTGGGTGCAAGCCTCCTACATCTCATCATAATGGTCACCTAGAAGATTCTTTGAAAAATATCCCCTTTTTTTGTTAGGACAGCAAGATGAATAAATGCATAGATATAAGAAGACAAAAATGTTAATGTGGTGTTCATGAAATAGCATAATAGCATTACAGAGGCCAAGTAAGAGAATGAGAAGAAAAAAAAAAGATTGAAGGTGAACACCACAGGCTAGTTAAGAGAGTAGAAGGATTTCCTGTTAAAGAGTTCTTTTACTGCTGATGGTGATGGCTGTGAGCCTCAACGCATGGTGAATTCTCAGTATGTGGCTTGTCCTGAGCTATACAGTTTTGAAGAAAATCATTCTTCAGTTCAGAGTTGCAAAGTGAGGAGAGATGGGATATTGTGCATAACACTGAAAATTTCATGGAAACATTTTTACATGCAAAGCTAGCTCCCCTGTAGATTGTGTACTAAGGAAATAAGTTCAATTTATTTTGATTCATCTCTTCATTTTCCTACATATTTTTTTGCTATTTATACTTTGAGATTTTTTTTTCTGTAATTGAGTGTCAGACAATAATTGCTTAAAAAATTTTTGATGCGTAGTAGAGAGATAGTGGAGATGATAAAGGAATGTCCGTGGACCTCGCATTAAATTTTATTTATTACTAACCTTTAAAGTTTCAGTGGTTTATTTGTTCTAATGAAACAAGAATTATTTTTACTATAAAATAATGATGACATAGTATTGTTATTGTCTCAACTTTTTAAAATTATATAAAACCATTCAGGATACAGTTATTTTAATATGGCACACATATCTTCTCATGTGCCAGTTTTTTAGGCTTTCTTTCCTAAAAACAAAATAAATAAAAAGACATATTTTATTTTATTCATGTGTTTGCATCTGTGATTATATGTTCATATATTCACTTGTATATGGGACCAGCAGGGGCCATATGAGCACACTGAACTGAAGGCATTGAATTACCAACATAATGCGGATGCTCAAAAACAAAAAACTTGGGGTTTCTGCCTATCTCTCTGTTTTATTTGTTTTGTTGTTTGTTTGTTTAAAGTTCAGCAAGAGCTCTTACTGCTGAACTATCTCTCCAAACCTGACTTTCTACTTTCTGTGCTTTGGGGAATTCTTGAACCCTTTGAAGAAGGCTTGGCCTCTTTTGGTCTCTTTATAGAATGCAGCCGCATTGGGATCTGTCTGATGTTTTCTAACTGACTAGAATGTGGTTATTTATTTGAAGGAAGGTGAACACACACACTGTATCAAAAACATTTATTTCTTCAGCTGTTTGCCTCAGGCGTTGATCATTTGCCTGGGGTGCTGGCCAGGAATGTCCACTTAAAACATCTTGGACATTCTCGTCTGTGCTCCCTAAAAGGAAGCTGCTATGCACAGCACTCATTTAAGAAATATACTCCTATTAATGGGTAGAGCACATCTGTGAAATATTTAGAAGTTGTCTACATGGAATAAATATTTGCTTTTCTTCATTTATTCAGATATTTATCATTATTTGTGGGAGAATGTTTTTGCCTGTGTTTGTATCCTAATATTTCCAATCCTTCTTCATTTGCTTTTAGGAACATATGTTTGCAGACTTTGTCCCTTTGTGCTTTTCATTAAGGTTCTGGGATTGATTGTTTAATTCCCATCAAGATAGTGACTTTTTGTTGCTGTTGTTTTTATACTACTTTAGGTAAAGATACTGTAAAATTTTCAAGTTCCATACTTCATGTATTTTTTCAATTTTTTTATGAACCTTAAAATTTTCAGTGACCTCTGCTAGTTTTTGTCTGACAACAATATTAGAAAATAGTAATTTTAAGCTGAGTGTCCACATTGCTGTGGGAGTAAAATTGCTCCTAGATCATCTCTTAACACATAAAGCAAAGAATGTGTGTATAGTAAGTATGCATATACACATATATGTCAATATTTCTATATGCAGCCATCTGTATCTAAACTAAGTAGGAGTTCACGGTGATGTTTCCTCCTCCCATGTCTACCACATGGACCGTTCTACCCTCATTATGCTTGTCTGTAAATAACCTCTCCGGCCGCGAGTTTGAGGCCCACCAGGTGGTAGTAGCGCAGGCCTTTAATTCCAGCACTTGGGAGGCAGAGGCAGGCGGATCTCTGTGAGTTTGAGGCCGGCCAGGCGGTGGTAGCGCACCCCCAGAAATAGGTTACATAATGC
>NW_004949105.1:10447838-10462335 GCF_000317375.1 Microtus ochrogaster | reverse complement strand
TGTGTGTGTGTGTGTGTGTGTGTGTGTGTGTGTGTGTGTGTGTGTGTGTCTGTGTGTGTGTTGTAAGGAGCTGTTTGTTGGTTTCCGGCCACCCGGCTAGCTTAGACCTGAAATAACCACACAGACACTATATTATTTGCAATACTGTTTGGCCAACAGCTTAAGAGTATTTCTGACTAATTCATACCCTAAACTAACCCATCTCTATTAATCTGTGTATCGCCACGTGGCAGTAGTTTACCAGGTAATGTTCCTAGCCTTTGTCTCAGGTGGAGGATACATGGCTTCTCCCTGAGTCTGCCCTTCTTTTTCCCAGCATTCAACCTAGCTTTCCCTGCCTACCAAAGTTCTGCCATGCTATAGGTTCAAAGCAGTTTTTTTTTAATTTAATGCATTGCTTTAAAATATTTATTTGAAGAAATCCCCAAACCAATGTAGACAGTGTAGATAAGCAGATTTTTTATTCATTAAAGAATAAAAGCAACACATAGACAGAAGGACCTCATACACTACATGTATGCATGTTTGTGTGGGTCTGTGTGTATGTGTGTGTATGTTTGTGTATGTGTGCTTCTGTATGTGTGTGTGTGGCTGTGTGTGTATCTACGTGTACTCATTTTTATTTTTTTCTTTGTTTTGTTTTACTGTTAACTAATTTGTGATATTATTGTGAAAATTATTGGCTGGTTGTTCCTAAAAGCAAAATGCCATTTTATGGGGCTTTATTAGTAACAGTGTATATAGAAAGAGATGTGGATGAAGATTGCATTAGACATTTTTTTCTTTTTCAAACCAAAGCACACAGATTTTTATCCCAGTGCAGGGTGACTAGATGAAGTGGCTATCTATCCATTGTACAATGACCTCAGCATTATTATGTATGGCTTGTTTTCTCAATAAAAAGGCTCCTGATTGAAAGATAAATTATTAGGTCACATGACCCAAATCACACAGTTTACGATGTGTGACTTTAGATGCTTTCTTGTCCAAGCCCTATTTAGTCTATAATTTATTTTAGGGAGACCGACATTGGTTTTTTTTGCAACACTACTTATATTAAAATCTTATAATGGATATCGTATTTTATCGCTATGCTAGAAGAGCTATGCAAATAGATGTTATTTCCATGGTTGCTGAGGATCATGTGATTGAAGAAAACTGTACTCATAGAAAAGCAAATAACAGTCCAGCCCAAAAGCCTACCCTGAAAACATGCATTTTTAAAACAAGAAAATAACAAAGCAAGCATTATTAATGGACTACCTTGGAATTACGTGGGAGAATTATCAACCTTAGATTCCTCTCGTGTTAGGAAAGGACTTGTGAATTAAATGAGGTTCACACTGGATACGGACGACAGGAGTTTACAGGCTATGCTGAGTTTGCAAACACCCAGACATACCAGAGAAGACTGTTCTCTCCCTGCTGATGCAGAGTTGCCTGGTGCAGGGGCACATAGAAAAATCATCACAGTTTTCTGACAGAGATTGCAATAGACTCGTGGAGTCTGAAAGTAAGTAAATGACTTAGGGGAGAATTTTTTTAAAAAGAAAAAAATAACCATCATCAAAAACAGCAAGTCTTTTACCTGCCTTTAAATTTTGCTTACCTTTCTGACTTGCAATTGTTACCTGGTGCATGTTGAGGATTTCCAGTGGTGAAATTACAGATGCATCCTGGGACTATTTTATAGTATCAAGTTAAATATATTTTTCTCTGCCATTTGTATCAGTAAGTAGTTTTGATCACACTACTGTTTTAATTTACCATGTTATGTGTCTCAGTTAGTTGTCTTCTGAAAGATTAAAATCCAGTGTAGGATGTAAATAATACACTCGCAGAGACAGATACTTGGGAAGGCAGACTAGTTCCCATGTCACATGAGTAGCACACTGAACACAATTATTAGAGCTTTGGAATGGAAAAACTACTGAGAAGGCACAAAGAACATGAAAACATAAGCAGAATGGGAAGGGACCTTAGAGAAAAAAAACAAAACAATATTTTCTTCACATCAGGTCAAGTTAAGAACCATTGCTTGTCAATGAGACAGTGGATCTAGTGATTGAATTAGCTCATTGTGACATACTGTCCATGTATTATACTCAGGGAAACCATAAAGTCTGTTCTCAATTATAAAAAAAAATGCCAATTACCAGAAATATAACTTTTGGTGTGAGTGTGTGTGTGTGAGTATGTGTGTGTGTGTTGCACATGATGTTGAGGAGAGGGATATGAATGCAATAGTGTATATGTTAATGTAGGCATTCACCTTTGTGGAGTTCATTATCTCTCTCTCTCTCTCTCTCTCTCTCTCTCTCTCTCTCTCTCTCTCTCTTTACAGGCAATGAGTATCTATGCCAACCATCTGTACTTTCTGATCCATATCATGAGGCTTAAAGGGGGATTATTTTGAAGAAGAAAATTAATTACATATAAAATTTACAGTGTGGTTACATAATGACTTTATTATTTCTTTAAAAAATATTGTCTTGATAGTTTAAAACATGTAAACCAATGGATTCATAAATTTCACACATGGACATAGAAAATTTAAGTTCATTTTTGTGACTGCTTTTAATCTGAGCTTCTTTTTATATGATATGATCACAAGACCTCATGTTACAATAAATGACCAGTGAACAACATAGTGCACGTCTTACTGGCCAAAGTAACCAAGTATTGCAACTCCCTTTATGAACTAGCACACCATGGGGAACTCCAGAAGAGTCCTAATCAGCTAGAGTCTTCTCTGCAATGTTGTTTTATTATAGTTAGATGCAATATGCAAGATTTAAAAATAAGAAAAAAGGAGGTTCTCAAATACTAGTGCAGTTATCTGACGGTGACTTCATATAGGAGCTTCTATCTTGCCTTTCATTCTGATTTCATTTGAAATAGCATTTATACCTAAGGAAAAGGACCAAAGATATTATCAGGTGCCTGAGGTGACCTACTTTACCATTTAAAACCAAGTCCATCTATCCCAGATTATTTTTAAAACATAACTTTTAAAATTTTTAATGGAAACATGGTTTTTGCCTGCTTACCATGTACTTAAAAATGAAATACTATTATCAGAAAATGACATTGGAATCGCCATCCATGTTTTTCACAAGCCCTTTATTGCCTTCATTTGTTTTTGTGTATTTCTGGAATGCTAAGTACAGAAGTTCACAGGAATTTTCACTTATTATCTTTGGATACTAAATTAGATTTATATTTGAATATAATCACATGTAACATGGATCCATGTACTGCTAAATAAATGTTTTGTAAGAATTTGGGAGGTTCTATTTTTAAACAAAAATAACTATATAAAAGGAAATGTCTAGATATCCTGTCCTAACTCTGGGACAATTACCCAACCTTTAGTGCCTACATTGTGCTTTCAAGCAGGGGTGTTGAGTCTGAAAAAAAAGAGTCAGTGTTTTCATTCATGTCGGTGTTTGACACATGTATTTGGGATTCTATTTTTAACTGTGTAAGCCATTTTGCAGTTCAAAAATAACATGATTCTGAGCAATTTTTCTTGTTTGCTTTCAGTGTTCCTAAGACTGAGGGCCATGATCTCTGGCCGTGAGGTCACTGAGAATGTCTAAATTGCTCAAAGAGACTGTTGATAGAGAAATAAGCAGAGATAATTATCACTACCCAGTCCTACCAAAGAACCATATGTCCAAACACATTGTCCTCCCGTCTCTAGCTCCATTCTCCTTCGCAGAATACCCCAGAATGAATTCTGATAATGAACAACATCCTGATACTATCTGGGAAAACACTAATAGAAACTAATTTTTCTATAGGAAACAAATTCATTTTATGGGAAAAGTTTCTTAACTTCCTACTTAAATATTACAGTGTTATAGTCTGCACTTGGGAGTCATGAAAGTAGAATCTGTGGGTCAACATTTCAAATTGTTGAGGAATATTGAAATTCCTGAAGGTCACAGTGAGGTTACTTTATGGCTTGCAAAGCGATAAATTCTTGCTTACTGACTGTGCTCTTAATACCCTCTGTTATTTAGTTGAAATGGACATACCTCAGTGCAGATGTAGTTATGGAAATCAGCCTCCTATCACTTACATTTTTTCAATACTATGAAAGTAAATCTTCTTAAAACAAATTATCATTTTCAAAAACTAGCGTAGTCCTCTCCCATTTACAGAATGTACTAAGACAACCGAGGAGAGTGCCTCAAAATACAAATCAAACTACATTACCATGGCAGAGACTGTTGTTTGTAGTAGGCTCAAGAAGATGACAAGGTACAGATATTTTTAACAATAAAGGTAGAGAGTAAGAATTATCTGAGGTATTATCAAAGGCGGACAATGTTGCTCAAAATGAAGAAAACAAAATCAAAGTAACTGTATTATATAACAGGAATGTATACACGTTTCTGTGATGCAATATTTAATATTTGCTTTACAGATTATTTGATAAATTTTTAATATAGTTGAAATTTTATATCATGAAAAAATTAATCAAACATTGGACTTACAAACAATAAAATTTATGTCGAGACAATCAAGAGCATGGTCAAAAATATTATTTCTCTCAACCCCTAGTTAATCGTATTTGATTGTTCTAATATCTAAATTATTTTCTAAGGGAGTAAAAATACTAAGACCAACACTACAAAGCAATTTACAACTACAAGAGTCTTATGAATTCTCTGATTATTATATTTTCTAAGTAGTACATAAACTTTATGTCTGGTATGTTCAGTTTAAATTTTTAAAAACAGTGATTCTTGGAATTGTGAGATGTCTCAGTGGCCTCCAAGCACGAGAAGCTGAGTTGAATTCCTGGGACTAACACAATACAAGACAACTGAATTCTGCAAGTTTTTTTTTTTTTTTTTTTTTTTTTTTTTTTTTTTTTGCCTCAAGCTCATCATTGTGTTTGTGTGCACACAAGATGAAAAAAAATGTATAATAAAATACGACTCTTAAATTCATAACAGTTGAACTTTTTAGATGAATGTTATTAACTAATAATAATGAAATTTAAATGTTAAAAAAGACAAGCACAAAAATATGATTTGCATTGAAAATTGTTGCTTTGTATTTGGGAAAAAGAAGAAAGGGATAAATAAATTGGATTCTTTGCCAACAGTCTATGAATGCAGTTAAATTACAGAATTAATGGCAAACACAGCAATTGCATATGGACATTTAAAGACCACAGAGGCAGATGAAAGGCTTTGGGGCAGGAACACTTGCTGATGAAAAGACAAGTGACCACATGCCTGGAAAGGACAATGGCATCCCTTTCCACAGAGAATAAAAAAGAGTTTAGTTTGGAAATTACCTTTTAAAATACTTAAGAGGTTTTGTGTCAAATTTCTATGGCTTTGATGAGGTCATGCTAAAATGTCTTCAGAGAATTATGGGGAAGGGCAGAGTTGAGGAGTCAATTACTATTCTCTTCCAGGCCCTCAGTAAAACAATTCTGGGCAGAATAGTGTGCTTCTGATTTATAGTTCAACATTCATTTCTTCTCACATACCAACTAAAGCCCCTTCTGCACCCCAGCACTTCTTTGTAATCAACTATTCTTAATTCTTGTAATTCCATGTTTACTTCAAATAAACTTTGATATCCTTTCTCTTTCTACTATATATGTATATGAAAAATATCATCAAATTTCATCAAAATAAATTTGATTGTAATGCTCCATTGCTTAGGCTTGCTTAGGATATTATATTAACTGATATTTTTAGTTAAACTTTGTATTCTGTTTAAGTTCTTTGTCATGAGTGCTACAATGTTGTTTATCTTTTGGAATAGAAGACCCATGTGATGCTGCTTGTTTTGAATTAATTAAGACAAAAATAAAGCATAATTGAGGTGGTGGCATATTTGATTCCAGGTATAGAACATTTTAATTTTTACTTATTATTTTCAGTTTTGATTATAATTTAATTGGGTGATGGATTTTTGTATTTATCTTATTTATCTATTATCTGTTTAACTGTATGTTTGCTTGTCTATAATTCCTTTATCTCACCTAATTTTACTTTGGAAACTTAGGAAGGAAATAGTTATTTAACTTAAACTTTGTTTCATCTTTTTCAGATTTAGTAGTGATTTATCAGACATAAGCTTCAGGAGGTTTGATATTTTTAGGAAACTATTTCACTTTTGCATAGAAAATGTTTTACTTCTTGGTTATTATTTTCTCTCTAAAATAGCAGCGATATAACTTTCTTCCAGTGTTTGCTCATTCCCAAGGTCACCTAGAAAATAGGAAGCAGCTGCCTGGTTTCTCTCTGTACTTCTTACAATTTGTACACACACACACACACACACACACACACACACACACACAGAGAGAGAGATAAACACACACACAGACACATACAGTGTTACATAATTTCCCCCTTCATTTTCTCCCTCCAACCTCTCCTATTTAACTCCTGCTCTCTGAATTTATAGAATCATTTTCATTTATTTATCTAGATGAAGATAGGTGGAAAGATAAATACCATTTTAAATTGAATTGAATCTTTTATATAGATCTCCAAAATTTTTGAATAATGAAATCGTATTTCTTTTGTACACCTCTTAATTCTGAGCAAAAGTTACATCCTAAAATCTTGACATAGGTTTTACTACTCTTCCCCTTAAATCCCACAGTTGCACATAGATACACATGTAACTTAGATCAGTTTATTCTACAGTATATAACTGAATTGTTTCTGATCATAAAAATCAAACTAATACAGCAAACTTTGATTTATTATTTTCTACTTACTTGTTTGTACCTAATGCACAAATGTTTTTACTAGTCACTCTTAAATATTAATAATTGAATTCAACTCTCCATTCTTGCTCATATTTGGTCACCTTATTCATGGAGGAATGCTTCCTGAAGTCCCATACCCTTCTCCACACACTGGCTGAATGCCGTCTTATATGGGAACAGCTCTTCCCCAAAACTGGCATATGCTCTATATGCTTCCTGAGTTTGCTGTCTTCTACAATCTCATAGTACTCCCTTACAGAGTGATGTGGGAGTGTCATATAGCAATCTGTTGATTTCATTGGTTAAGTAATAAACAAACTGCTTGGGCTCATAGCTTAGAACATAGGTGGGTGGAGTAAACAGAACAGAATGCTGGGAGGAAGAGGAAGTGAGGTAAGACGCCTCAGACAGACACGCCATGCTCCCAGCTCTCGGGCAGACAGACGTGATTCAGCTCCGACCCAGGATGGATGTAGGCTGGAATCTTCCCAGTAAGACCAGTGCTCACATATTATTAGAGATGGGTTGATCGGGATATCAGAATTAGCCAGTAAGGGCTAGAGCTAAAGGGCCAAGCAGTGTTTAAATGAATACAATTTGTGTGTTGTTATTTCGGGCATAAGCTTGCGGGCAGCAGGGTGCTGGGGACGCAGCCCCGCCACTCCTATTACTACAACAGAGAAGCTCATCGATTGTTTATCTGTGAAAAATGAGAGTAAAGATAAAGTATTGTGGTGTTTGTTTGTTTTTTCATATCTGGAAATATCATTATTCTGTGAACATTTAAAATTGAATGCTTGGCTAGAAATTGCCTTCCTTCATTAGTTTCAAACTTGGTATTATTATTATTATTTACTTTTTATTCATTTTGCATATCAACCACTTCCCCCTCTCTCCTCTCCTCCCTCTCCCCCTGCCACCTCTCCCCAGTCCACCTTTCATCCACTCCTGAAAAAAGTAAGGCCTCCCATTGGGAATCAACAAAGCCTGGCATATTCAAGTCCCTCCCCTTTGCATCAAGGCTGAGTAAGGCAACCCACCATTAGGGATGGACTCCAAGAAGCTAGTTTATGCACCACGGATAGATTTTGGTTCCACTGCCAGGAGTCCCACAAACAGTCCAGGCTTCACAGCTGTTGTCCGTATGCAGAGGGCCTAGTTTGGTTCCATGCAAGCTCCCCAGTTGTAGGTATAAAGTTAGTGAGCTCCTATGAGTTAACTGTGTCTGTGGGTTTCTCCATCATGCTCTTGAACCCCCTTATATTCATGTAATCCCCGCTCCCTCTCTTCGATTGGACTCCAGGTGCTTGGCCTGGGAAATGGCTGTGAATCTCTGCGTCTGCTTCCATCCGTTACTTGATGAAGGGTCTATGATGACAGGGTAGTCAGCAATCTGATTACAGGGGAGGCCAGTTCAGGCACCCTCTCCACCACTCCTAGTAGTCTCAGCTGGGCTCATCCTTGTTGGTTTCTGAGAATTTCCTTAGCACCAGCATTCTCCCTAATCCCATAATTGCCCCCTCTATCAAGGTATCTCTTTCATTTCTCTCCCACTCCATCCCTCCCCCAACTTGGCATACCTAGTTTTACTGTCTTATATCTTCCAGAATTGCTATTGAAAACATGGAACCAGTTTGGTGTGTGAATCTTGTCTGTAAACTATCTTTTATCTATGGAAATGAACTCTGAGGAGGTACCTTTGCAGCAAGGTGAGCAGGGTAGATTGCTTGTGGGTATGTGAGAAGCAGGTCTGTGGGTGTCACAGCCTTGGTAGCTTAAAATAATATGCATTTGTTCTCTCTACATGTCTCGAACACAGAAATCTGAAAGGTACCCCCCCATTGTTGCTGAAATCAAGGATTCTACAGGACTGAGTTCTTTTGGCATGTCCAGAGTGAAATCCAGTTTTGTGCCTTCTCCATTGTCTGCCCAATGTTTGACTTTTTGATTTACAACAAAAACTCAGTCCACTTTCTGCATCTAAACACTCCCAGAATCTCTCATCTCTCTCTCCTCTCCTCTCCTCTCCTCTCCTCTCCTCTCCTCTCCTCTCCTCTCCTCTCCTCTCCTCTCCTCTCCTCCTCTCTCCCTGTGTCTCTCTCTGTCTCCCTCTTTCTCTCTCTCTGTCTCTCTCTATCTTTCTCTCATGATATTAATAGAATATTCTTGGTCCATAATCCACTGCTCTGTGATAGCCTAAAGCTCTTAATTTCTTTATGCTATTTTATATTCTTTTACTGTGTACAATATTATAGTCATATTACATGCATTCATCTTCAGGTTCAAATGTTAACACAATCTTTTGGGAGGTTGCAGTGACCAATCAGTGAGACTCTTCTTGAACTTTGTAATCATTTCACAAATAAGTACAAGAAAAGCATGAATTTAGATTACAAGTTGCAAATTGATTCATATTCTGGTCATCAATTCTCTCTATATGCTAAAGTTTGTTACTGCTCTCCAAAAAACCAATGAGAATCCTCAGAATCCTAATACCATTAGACTGGTATCTTAATTTCCATGTATTGCTCTTAACAATGGCTATTATTAGTCAAGAAGAAGTGGAGATTTTAAGACATGAAGTACAATGTTATCGATTATGGGAGTCATGAATGCTAGCACTTTGCTGTTCATTGATTCTGAGGCCTTCTATGATCAGTATTCCACATGGCAACTTTCATTAGATTCTAACAGTAATCTCATTAACATTACTCCCATTTTGCAGATGATGGATTACTGGAATACCCCAAGAGTCCATCATAGTCTGATGTCAGGAATAGGATTCAGACTGAAGGTTTTCGGGAAAGTTCATGAATAGCAGAGGGGAGCATGAGGGCTTAGTTCCCCTTATAGCTCCTTTTCACTGCCATAGCAGTATCCAAGTAGGAAGATGGCTATTTATGAATACTACTACTACTACTACTAATAATAATAATAGTAATAATAAAGAAATGGGTCCTCTAAAAGATTTAAACAATTTTCAAATTATTAATTAGATTTTTTAAAAAATTAAATACAGTAGTCTACCATTTTTAAAAAGACTGGAACCATTCGTTATCACTGAGAATGACCCAATCCTGAAATACTGAGAATTTTGGGTTGGCTCTAATCATATTTTCCCAATTACTGAAATGACATTTTTTAAACTCTAGAGTCTAAAATAACTTCCGTGCTTAACAGTTGGTGAAAAAGATCTGCCAGAATACGTACTGGCTGTGGAGTGCAGTTTTGTTTTATTTCCCTGGGTGCAAGTAAGGAAAAGAGTAAGCAATCGCCTTCGCTCTATTGCTGTATTCCCCAACAGGAAAGACATTAGGGTTTAATTGTTGCTCTTCAACTACTCAGAGCAAGTTAATTAATTTATGGGATTTAGCATGTTATAAAGTTGGGCACAGTAGAAGAACCTGTAGCTCCTTGGTCAAGCAAAGAACACAAATGTGGTCCTTGATTCCCTCCGTTTACTTCAGTTTTACAGTAAGTGATCTTAACATAGGGGACAGGGGAGTCTCTGCTGGGCTATCCCACTGGGCTATCCCAATGAATTCATCTGCTTTTGGTTTGCGGCCCTGCCACTCTTGGCATTTCCAATTTTCCTTGCTCTGCAGTTCTTTAGCTAGGGGCTGGATCCAATCACTGCACGTTGTGCCAAAGTGTTCCACTGTTTCTTTCGATGGTCCCAAGCAGTGCTTTTCCATCCCTTGACTCTTCCATGTTCCCAATTGTCTCATGCTTCTGATTTCATTCGTTGATGTTCTTCATCCTATACTGCATGAGATTTTATCTTTGGACAGTAACTATCATGTGTGTGTTGACCTGTTTTGAACTCCTGCCTTGTTCTGAAACACACAATAACAGACCTAATTTTATTGAAAGCACCACACACAGAGTTTAAGCTCAACGTGTTTGCTGTGAGATCAGCAGTCTGCTCTGCCCCACCACTCCAATTAATTAACTCGAATACACCGCACTTTGTAGGGTTAGCTTCTCAAATGTCCTAGAGGTTAGCATGTGAATGTAATCCCAGAATTCATGGGGACAAAGTCATGCTAGTCAAAATGATACCTGCCACAAGGGGCCATGTCTTTAAAAAAGGGGCAGAATAAACAAGGACGTAGGAGAATAGTAAGATGGGGGAAGAAAGAAAGAACAGAATACAGAAAGATAAAAAAAAGAACAGGAGAAGGGAAATATAAGTGAACAAGCTACTAATCACAGTCAGAAAAAACAACACTGCTTACTCTCGTGCAGCAGTCAAGAGATTACTGACTCCATAAATCACTGATGCATAACCTTTAGTGAGCCCTCTAATTTTCTTGATAACCAGGATGTACTTTGATGCATGAACCTTACCTCTTTAGCTGAAAACAGTGATGCTAGCAGACTGGGTTATATACTCACCCAGATATGTGACCCTGATATCACATACTAGCCAGCAGTTTTGATGATACCTGTAAAATCTTACATTGCTCATCTGCTGGAAGTTGACATCCCTTTGACTGAATCTCGTTACTGCTGCCAAATTTATCTTCTGAAAACAGAAATCCCAATCTGATTCAGCCACCTACAGTGGTGTGGAGTTTGTGAGAGACAATTCTCTGAGATCTTTAGATGCATTTAAGGAAAGAAAAAGTTGCTTTGAAAGAATCACTTAGCTTGTGTACTGTACCATCTTAATAATATGTTTCTTGTCAACTATTTTTAACAGTTTAAAAAAGATAAACAAGGATGGTGAAAAGGGGATTGATGATAATAAATGACTCTAAATGCCTTTTTTGTTTGTTTTTCCTTTCCATATTTGGTATTGTTAATAAAATGGACTATAAAACAACAGATCTCTCATGTCAAGAACATTTTCAATTAAGTTACGATCATAATAAAACAAATAAATCATGATTACAACAAAATACTTAGTTTAGGGTGTTCAGTTGTTATGGTTTAAGCAAGACTTGATTATATATTTCTGTGTAACAAAGGAAATACTATAAATATCTATTAAGGATGAACAATTAGCAAATGGCTTATAGCACCTGAACAACTGAACAGAATCATCAGTCTGTGTAAATGTTTCATCTAGACTGGTTTCTCAAAATGATCTCCAGTTATGCTGAGTGGAAACTGTTCTGAATATATCTAGTCAATAAGATTAAGTGGTTCACACTTCAACTGAACAAAAAAATAAACAAACAAGTTGAACATCTGTGTTTCCAGATGACGGGAATTTAGAACTCCTCTGCTCTTTGGGTTATGCAGTATTTTGAATCTGAATCGATTTCAGTGTTTTTCCAAAGATAGATAGCTTTGTGCAGTATCCCAAACCAATAGGGACATGTCTGAATGCAGAACACTGTCCCAAGAAGGAAAAGGACTTAAAACCTTGTGGTGTTTTTTGATAATTAGAAAAAGTATAATCTCCATTTTCTCATTATCTCTCCTTTGAGAAATCACTAAATCTGTATCCTTCTGTCCAGGATGAGAATTAAAATTTGAAGCTCTCACTTTTGAATATGTTCATCACTTTCATAGAGAAATACAGAGCTGTGGGTGCGCGTCATGGCAGATAACGACCAAGGTCCCAACTTGGTGTTCTTTCTTTGCGTGATTCCTTTAACTCTGGGTATTCAAGATCCACATGATAGACTCTTCTTGCTATTAGGGGTTGGACTCCAGGCCTCATATATTCTAGGCAAGGACTCTACAATTGAGTTATTTCCCTAATCCCATGGCATTGGAATCACAAAAATTTTACCTTTACTTTCTATTCAGGCCCAACTTCTCTTTTTGAGCCAGTAATTATAGTTGTTGTCTTAACTTGACCTCAGGCCTATAGAGGTGTGGGATTTGTGAAAGATCATTCTCAGAGACTTTTAAGGTAGATTTAAGAAAAGAAAAAGTTGCTTCTTGATGAATAAAGTTTGAGTCTTGGGTGCTGTCTGCAACGAGGCTTTGTCATCAACTGCAGTAAATTTTCTCTACTATAAAAAAGATTAATCCTGGCCATTAGAGAAACAGAAAAAGAAATAGAGTTTTATGATTTCTAACTTCATTTGGCCTGACATATTCATGAATGCCTTTCCTTCTTAGAAGCAAATTGTTCTACACTTATTGAATTTAATAAGTCAGTACTCCTAAAGTTATGCTAGCAGGACTTAGGCCTGTCAGAGACATTTGTTCATGTACCCTGTTTCATTGCCTAAATGTTCTGTATGGTTAGTCTCTGTGGTTTACGTTTATATGCCTGTGTATGTATGTATGTGTATGAGTGTTTGTGTACATGTATGCATGTGTGTGCATGTAAATGAAACCAAAGGGTTTTCTTAAACAAATGTTGCTTTGTAGAAGCACTTAAAAGTCGGCCAATGCCTATACATGTACATCACCAGCTGTAATCAATGGTCCCACCAGCATGGAGTAATAGATTACTGGTCTGAATTTAATCATTTTCCAGTGCTCAGTAAAATCATAAAACCACAAGAACCCTACAGGAAAAATGGCGGACTTGATGGCATGGTATAATATTTGTAGGGATTAACTCAGAGAAACTTAACAAAATCAGATTCAGGGGTGGTTAAAAATATTCAAAATATTATTACCCTTTATCTTCCTTTTCTTTTCCATCCTGTCTTATCAATGAGGCTGAACAGACATCATCTCATTCTATGTTCCTCCATGTGCACTGAGTCTATACTCACTCCTTTTCCTTGTCATCTCTATGATGCTTTCTTGTTCGTATACTTAGTGATCCACAGCGCTTCCTCTGACATGTGTCTTCTAAACAAATGATCAATTCTCTGAGCAATCTCTCCATTTCCACCAGGATCTCTGCCAAAACTATTTACACACTTTTATAAATAGTGTTCCCAACATCACATACACACTGAAAATAGTGTAAACAATGCTTTCCTACACAACTCATATGTAAGGAACATCAATAGAGTCAGAAAGACCTGCTCTCATAGCCAGTCTGCCTTTGGTTCTCTTCTTACAAAACTAAATTAATATGGGATCTGAAGAGTCTGGTGAGACAGAGGGACAGCCACAGTTTCTGCTCATGCAGCAACTCATTCAACCTGACAAGTAGCAGCCTGTGAAACTGTGCATGGTAGAGACAAGGACACAAACAGAACTGGCAAAGATGCCTTTTCAGTCCTTCACCATTGCACAGGAGCAGGAGAAAACAAATCTGCCACACAGGCCTTCTGAGCAGAGAGTGCGCACATCTCCATGAAATCCTAAATGTAGTCATTTATCATCTGTGATGAACATTAAACTCTTAATGCTATTGCTTCTCTTAGGAAGAATTGCTGTATTTAGGGAAACACTTAAGTGATTTTCATGGACTATTATTCAGAACAGCCTTAGATTGATAGGAACACTGTGAGGAAGATGAATAGCAAGTGCATGACCCTTCCACCTCCACATATGAATGTGGATCCCACTATGGACAGGAACATATGCAGACCAATATGAAGGAAGATGATCCCTCATGTAAGGTTGACTTCTTCCTCTTAAAGAGGAACATGCTAAATGGTCTTTCAACATACTTGTAATTCTCTGCCCGACAGCAGCATGGAGAATGACACAGGTCCTCAATCTCACAGGCATATTTTTCTGTCAGTGGTTTAGAATTTTATCAGTTAGCAGTTTTTTGTTTTTCTTTTGGTTTTTCGAGACAGGGTTTCTCTGTAGCTTTGGAGCCTGTCCTGGAACTCCCTTTGTAGACCAGGCTGGCCTCGAACTCACAGA
>NW_004949105.1:10442555-10447738 GCF_000317375.1 Microtus ochrogaster | reverse complement strand
TTTTTCGAGACAGGGTTTCTCTGTAGCTTTGGAGCCTGTCTTGGAACTCCCTTTGTAGACCAGGCTGGCCTCGAACTCACAGAGATCTATCTGCCTCTGCCTCCCGAGTGCTGGGATTAAAGGCGTGCGCCACCACCGCCTGGCCAGTTAGCAGTTTTTAAGAGGTTTCTGAAGCTGTAATTTGTTCAACTATGTTCATAGCAGCATTGTTTGTATAGTCAGAACATGGAAACAACCTAAATCTCCCTAGACTAAAGAATGGATAAGAAAAATGTGGTACATTTATACAATGGAGCACTACACAGCAGAGAAAAATAGTGGTATAAAATTTGCAGGCAAATAGATGGAGCTAGAAAACATTATTTTGAATGAGGTAACCCAGACCCAGAGAGACAAATATCATATGTATTCACTAATAAGTGATGTTTAGAGATAAAGCAAAAAAAAAAACAGCCTACAATTTACAATCCCAGAGAAGCTAGTCACCAATGATGACGCTAAGAGAGACCATCCATGGATTTAATCTACACGGGAAGTAGAAAAAGACAAGAACTTCTGAGTAAATTGGGAGCATGGGGACATTGCGAGAGGGTTGAAGGGGAAAGAAGAGGCAGAAAGAGGAGCAGAGAAAAATGTATAGCTCAATAAAATCAATAAAAAGGTTTTTCTGGTGATATCTTGAAGTATAGTGATCTGCATTTACTTTCTAAATGTCTCCTGCATGTGAGGTGCCAAGAGAATGTCGGATTTACAGATAATTTCTTCCCATGACTAAATAGGAACTATGTGAACGACCCCACCTGCACCTCAATTGTCCTGGAGGTTAGCATGTAAAAGTAATCCCAGAATTCTTGGGGGTCAGGTCATGCTGGTCAAAATGATAACAAGTCTGATGCCACCAGGGCCACATAACATGGCATTGTTTTAAAAGTAGGGCAGAATAAACAAGGAAGAAAGAGAATGGTTGGATGTGGGGAAGAAATGAAGAACAGAATACAGAGAGATAAAAAAGAACAGGAGAGGTGAAATATAAGTGAACAAGATACAAATTATAGTCAGAAAAAAGAACACTCCTCCCTCTCATGTAACAGTCAATTTAAACAGACCTATACCACCAAGGAAATAGAAACAATCATCAAAATTTCCTAACCAAAAAAGCCAGGGCCAGATGGTTTCTGTGCAAAATTCTACCAGAATTTTCCCACCATATGAGGTATTACTTAGTCACATGCCACTTTTGTTTTTAAACAAAATTGGGCTGTATTAGACACCTTCCAAGAAAAACTCTGCTAAGGAATGTTAGAACTTTGGAGATTTCTTTGACTGTAGAACATCACTTACCACCAAGGCAGGCAGCACCTTCTTAATGCTGAGCCACCATGATGTCAGGTAGACAAGTCTGTTTCTCTTGTAGTGGTTTAATTTCCTATTTTTGTACATTTCAATTGTGTTTTTGCTCTATGTATCCCCAAAGGTTTAAGAAATCAACACACAACCTCCATGACAACTTACCTGCTAAGCTGGCCAAGCTCCTTTCTTTTTTCTTTCTTTTTCCTGTCACCATTGCTGTTTTTTCTTAGGACCGTTTGTTTTCATTGGAAAATTTGTGGTAGCATGTAGGATTCTACTGTGGCATGTGAGTTATACACTGAATTGAAACAAATAAATCAATAAAATAAGCAATTATTTTGATTCAATTCATTAAGTACAGCTCAGTCTTAGAATGTTTTAAAATCATTCAGATGGAAACATCCTCAATGTGTTAGAGAAAAATTTCCTGTGATCATTATTGAGGGGCACATCAATTCCACATCTTTAATTTAAATATTTTTGCTCGTATTTCCAAATAATCTAATGTTGTGAGTGCTACCTATAGTCTATAGGAGTGTTTTATCTGAGTATCATATAAAAAAGTCAATGAAATGTGCTATACATTACAGAAAAGTTACAACTCTCCAAGCACACAGCAAAAATAAGTAGCTCATGAACCAGAGTTCCGAGTAATTATAGTGAGTTCATTAATTTCAAAGAGATTAATTGTCATTTATAGTACAGAAAAAACGGCAAATGTCAGCTACTCATGTGTCCCACGTTAATAAGGTGGGAGGGTGTTTTGCCACCATGATGCTCAGATAAAATGTGATGAGGACAGTTTACTTGTATGTCATTATTTTCAGTGAAAGAAAGTTTTAGTCTAACCATAACAATTAAAATCACCAATCAGAAAAAAAGCATTGGAGGAAAGGAAGTGAAAACAAATTCTCTAATCCTGTGCTGTTCTTCAAAGCCATGAAAAGCAAGGAGAAGTGTTGGGAGATGCCACCACACTCACAACCTTTGGAGAGAATTGAAAAAGAAACCCCAGACTCTGAAGATTCACTTCCATTCACTTCTGGAAGGCACTCTGTCTGCCTTTACGCCATTAGAAATATTGGAAATAATACCCAGAGATAGAATTTGCATTGACTCTCAGGTACATAAATATTTTAGGATAACTGTATTCCACATATTGCATTTGTTGTTTATCTGAGATTTTAATGTAACGGAGTATCCTTTATTTTATATGGCAAACCTACATAGAAGGAGCCCTCGGGCCTGTGGCAGCCTGGTTCTCCAAAGCAGTCATAACAAAGAGTAGTTTGCATGCTGTGAGGACACAGCAACGTACTTAGTAACTTGAGAGCATGGTATAATACGGAAGAGTCTAAAACAGACATAAAAAGAAGCTTGAAATCTTTCAGAGAAAACATTGAATTTGAGCCAAGTGAATTAAAGGGCCTAATGGAAGGGAAGTCCTCTGCTTTCCTTTAAATTTATTATTATTGTTGTTGTTGTTATTCTTATTATTTAAATGTATATAATATAAAATATATAAGGTCTAAAAATAGAAGACATGTTTTCACAATAATTAACTATGCAATAAAATGTTATAAATTCATTCAGCCAATATTCAGGGACTATGTAACAGGAACAATCCCATGTTATTGGAACTAGGGAATATGTTTTAGAAAAACAAACACACAGACACAAATCCCAGTTTCTAAGAATTTAGATTTAAGTGAGGGAAATGGAGTAAAAAATATTAGCAGGCTTATTAAGTGCCAAGTGCTATGTGATCTCTAAAGAACATTAATGAAGACTGAAAGCTTAGGAAGATGTCAACGAAGATGAAACTACCGCAGTTATAGTGACACTTTGGCAAACATGTTAAAAAAATAATGGAAAGGATCCATGCAAATCTTAAGGAAAAGAACATCCCAGATAGAGGAACAAGTTGGTGTAAGTGCTTGAGAGTTAGAATAGACTGCAAGGGAGAAAGGATCTCCAGCATCAGCGATGCAGGGGAGTAGGTGGGAGAGCTTAGATGAGGAAAGGGATCACACTGTGGGAAGTACGCAGTCCACAGCGAGGCTTGCAGCACTAGACCCTCTGGAACTTAACCAGCCTGTGTGTGAGAGCTGCCTTGAGCTGTAAGTTCTGGGGATCAAACCCAGCTCTTTTCCAAGGTTACTCAAGTAGTGTCATTTGACAGCTGAGTCATTTGTCCAACCCCTACTCCACACATCATTTACAGATATGCATAACTTTCTGCCTAAAGGCAAAGTAACCCTAATAATTAGAACCTAAAACAACAGCAGTCAATACAAGGTCTTCATTAGGACCTAAAACACGGCTCTCCCTTATAATGTATTCTAGAAAGAGTGATAACAGAACACGGCACTCAGTCACCTAGAAGACCTTATAAAGATGGCAACTACATATCCCAGAGGAAGACACTGCTTATTATCATCTATATTAATAAGAGTATGTTCTCTCCTTGTTAGCTGTTTTTTTCTGACTCTTCAAATCGTTGCTATGAATAACTCCTGGGAACGATGATCTGAATACAGACAGTCATTTCCTGTACTAAGATATGCAGAAACACATGATGCCAATGGCAGTCACCTTTAAGAGAACCTATACGTGCAATTCTTACACTTTTACTTATAAGTTGATGTATCTAGTTTCAAAACACATTTTTAATTACTGCATATTAGTAATATGTTTGTACATTAATTTGGAAATAGTAGAATTTCAAATATATACCCTTCCATCAAGGCTAACAAAATCCTCTGATATCTGTTTTTTGTATATCCATTAAATGATGTTATAAAAAATACACCAGAAAAAATATTAGTAAATAGTTTGACACTCTGTATTTTTCAAGTGTTTGCATTGTATATATTTTTTTTTTGGTCACTTGACTGACAGTTTCCATTTACTTGTCTTGGGCATTCTGGCCGGTTGCTATGTCTTAAAATGAAAGGGAAGAAATGCCTAAAATGTAAATGACAAAATGTAAAATTCCTGAAACCTGGGAGAACCCTAGAAATGAACATCCAATCTCAAATGATGTGAAAAATAAGGTAGATTCTTATGGAGAGAAGAAGGGAGAGGGAGAGAGAGAGAGAGAAAGAGAGAGAGAGAGAGAGAGAGAGAGAGAGAGAGAGAGAGAGAGAGAGAGAGAGAGAGAGAGAGAGAGCGAGCATTACTGGAAAATATCACTTTTTTCAAAAGTAAGAAGAGTATATAAATATAGAATTTTTTATGAAACATTTATTCTTTGCAATATTTTAATGATTTGATGTAAATTATCTCTCTTGGAAATAATTACATAAAGTAAATAGTATTTTTTTATTTATCAGAAGAAAAAAAGCAAATGGCTAATACATTTTAAGAAATCTCTATGGTCTGAATGCTTCATTTTAAGCATTCTAAAAAACAATGGTTCTCATAAACAGAAACACCACATGTCCCAGAAAATGATCACCACCATTGAAGCAGTACAAGGCTTTAGCCAAAGGCAAAATGAATCAAGTTTCCAACAACAATGACAGATCCACTAAGGGTCCATTCTGCAGAAACTCTCTCTTGTGCCATGAGTTGTAACACAACAACAAATATTATCAACTTAAAAAAATACTTGCCGTTAATGAAAATGACTTGAGCCTGAAGACAGAACCATATTTATTTGATATTTTGTACTTGTCATGATTAAAAAGATATTTGAATTAACATGAGGTGGTTCACATCTATCTCTTGCTTGTGCTTTTTCAGGTACATAATGAATACCATGGGATTTTGAAAATCTTTACTAATCAGTAGATTTCTTTCAGAGAAAACATTGAATTTGAGCCAAGTGA
>NW_004949105.1:10437889-10438834 GCF_000317375.1 Microtus ochrogaster | reverse complement strand
CAATTTTTGATCTGCATAGATGTTCTCCGGGGTTCATAATGCAGTTCACCTATTATAAGTCTGAGTGTTCTAAAGGTTTTACACAGTTCCAACTGAAAAGCAGCACGATAAAAATGACTAATGGGAAATACACATTTTTTTTTCAAATACATGTACATAGCAAGAGAAAAGAGAAAAATGTAGGACTCAGTGAAATTAAAGAGTGTGAAGTTGGTAACTATTATGTGGAATAAAAGATCTTGGGTCCGTACCCCATTTTTATTGGATTCTTTGTTCTTTTGATGACCAATTTCTTGAGTTCTTTGTATATTTTGGAAATCAGCCTTTTGTCTGATGTGGGGCTTATAAGATCATTTCCCATTCTCTGGGCTACTGTTTTGTCTTGTTGTCCATGTCCTTTTCCTTACAGAAGCTTCTTAGTTTCAGGAGGTCCCATTTGTTAACTGTTTATCTCAGTGTCTGTGCTACTGAGGTTGACCTGTGTTTAACTATGTTCATAGCAAAATTATTTGTCATACCCAGAACCTGGAAACAACCTAAATTCTCCCTGACCAGAGAATGGATAAGGAGAATGTGGTACATCTACAGAATGCAATACTACACAGCAGAAAGAATAATGACATCTTGAAATTTGCAAGCAAATGGATGGAGCTAGAAAAACATCATACTGAGTGAGGTAACCCAAACCCAGGAAGACAATTATCACATATACTCAGTCATAAGTGGTTTTTACACATAAAGCAAAGAAAATCGGCTTACAATTCAAAATCTCAGAGAACCTAAACAACGATGAGGAACCAAAAAGAGGCATACATGGATCTAATCTACATGGAAAGTAGAAAAAGACAAGATCACCTGAGTAAATTGGGAGCATGGGGACCATGGGAGAGGACTGAATGGGAGGGGAGCATCTGGGACGGGAGCAATAAATTAAAAAAAATAAAA
>NW_004949105.1:10432552-10437789 GCF_000317375.1 Microtus ochrogaster | reverse complement strand
AGTGCTGGGATTACAGGCGTGCGCCACCACCGCCCGGCATAGCCTTATGGTTTCTAAATACACATAAGTGCTAAGTTATCACTCTGGCATTTCAGTACTGAATGGTACTAACATAGGTTTATTTATTTTATCCATTTTGTATTACTTTATTCAAAATTTCGTGGAATGAATTTTGAGCCTAATTTACTACTACCAACCCTCCCAGAGCCATACAAACTTGTGTTGTCTCTTATTTTAAACCCATAAATTACACTTTGTGCCTCTAATATATTATTGTGTCAACTTACAGGAGAGTAGCATCACCACCAGGTTCATAAAGAAACTGACTCCCCAGTTAAAATCTACCTACTGCCAAGTGCCTCTGAAATAGCAATGGGCCTTCAAGCTGACCTCCCTCTCCATGCTGGGAGTTTGCTTGGCCTTAGCCTCTGGATTTCTGTGAGCCATCTCTCGGTGGGTTATCATATGCAACTGCTCTGCTGTGTACAGAAGACCTTATCTCTACAACTGTATATTTTGATGTTGTAGTTGTCTCTAGTGCTCCCTGTGGAGTATAAGGGAAGATTCAAAAGGAAAGGGGGAAGAAATAAATGTAATGATATTATAATTTCAAAAACTGAAGAGAAACTGTAGCAGGTACACTGATGTGGACTAATGGTATATGATGAAATACTGTTATGAAACTTATAAATCATGTCGATATGTTGAAGAAATCATTGTTTATCATCTAAGGTTTTCTGGACACAAAATCAACAGAAAATCTTATATAACAGAAAGTGTAGGGACATAGTATTTTTTGTAAAAATACAGGAATATTGAAGCTATGATGTGGGAAATGAACCTTGACATTAGAATGTGGGAGAAGCATTGGATGAAATGTCATGGTAAGAATATTTAGAGACCTCTGGATTCATGTCAGATTGTTTTCTACATTTTTAAAGGAAGCATTGATTCTGAATAGTGAGCATAATTTGGTTTTAAGGTTCAAATATATATGTAAACACAATGTTGTCAAAGTTCACTTTATTTTATTATCATGAGAAAAACATTTGTGACTTTATAGTATGTGAGAATGTGGCAAATAACAATAACTTCATAAGCGTGACAGTTTCTACTGCAGCAGTTTTATCAACTTTTACCTTTCTTTGGTAACCCCATTCTTTTCTTTTTCTATTGCTAAATACTATCAGATCATGCATAATAAAACATATAGTAAACATATATTTGTACAGGTATGTGTAGTTAAAAAACAGCTCCAAGGGTTTTAAGAGGCAGCACTACCTAAGAGGCACAGCCTGGAAGAAACTAAGGAAAATTACTGGAGGTGACATAACCATCTTGCTGGAGATTGCTGGAGAACAGCTGCTGAACATCTTGTTCATGAAGTTGGGCTGCAGGGCTACCAAAGAGACCAGTGGACAGATCCATACAGAACACAAGGATGATAGGCAAATGGCAAATTGAATGGATGCTGTCAACTGGTGAATCTAGTAGAGCTGAAAATATTGGGACAGTGGAGGTATCTCTTCATTTTATGTTCCTAGATGTGCTACTCACTGAGTGGTTCTTGACAGGTGATGGCAATTAACACCATTGCAGATGGAGTTCTGCGGCGGGCTTCTGGACCGAGGAAGAAACACCCACCACACAAGGATTCTTCTCAGATCACGCTTTACTGGAGTGCACTTGGTTGAGAGAGAATATGAAGCGAGGGGGGGGCAGGAAATGAGAGAGCAGAAGAGAGAGAGAGAGAGAGAGAGAGAGAGAGACAGAGAGAGAGAGAGACGAGAGGGACTAGAGGGACGAGAGGGGCGAGAGGGGCGAGAGACGCGAGAGGGGCGAGAGATGAGAGAGACGAGAGAGACCGGGGGCACAATGGCGGCTGCTTATATAGGGAATTGGCACACGGGTCACCCTGTGATTGGCTGCCATCATCAGCTGACACCAGACTGTATTGAGATAGGCCCAGGGACCCATATTCACTGCGCATGCGGAGAGCGGGGGACACGTAGCTCTCAAAGGCATAGCCAAATATGGGGTTGTTTATAACCAACAAGACAGGATGTGGCGCCATCTTGTAATGGCAATCCTGTCCGGCTCACTACAGAGTTCAGATAAAGGAATCACATCCTTTTGTTGGTCTCTGTGGTCAAAGTTTTCTGGCCTGGTTTTTCTGATATGGTTTTAGTCATCCCGTGTGTCCTATAGCTCCAGTTCACACTGATAAATTTATAGGCAACTTACTTTCAGGCCAGGAATACTTCCATGACCACTCTGTGGAGTATAACAAATTGTGCTGACCACATGGACAGGTACAGTCACTCTCTATCCTTAAGCATGAGTTAAATCTGCTTCCATACTAGAATATCGCAGGGCAAGGTATTATCTGATAAAATGCAAAATACAGAATAGCTTATGAAAAAGCACAGAGCTATGTCAATATTTATGTACTACTAGTTGGGTAACTGGGTAAAATAAGTGAGATGTTATATAATTAAAATTTTAGCCTTGTTTCATTATTTAATCAAACTTTGACTTAAATACTTGAAATGTCAATTCAACATTTAGAAAAGGCTAAATAAATAAAAACATCTTTGTATAAACTCAGGTACCACACACTATGAGGAGTATTTCACTGAGAATAGCGTCATTATTGCAGCCTCAGCCTAGTTGGTACTTAAGAAGAATCTTAACAATACTTCATATTGTTTATTAATTTTTAAAAGAAGATAGCATAATAATCTCTCATTAAATAATTTGTTGCTTAGCACATTTTATTCTACATTTATAAGTTTATATTGCTGTATTCAGGAAGATTATTGGAGATTCTATTAATCATATTGTAGCAAATGGTAGATCAGCAGACATTATAAATGGCAGAAAAGAATTACAATGCAGTATTTTATGACTATAAGGTATTAATATTGACACTCTAATCTATCTCGTGTTTTCTTGCTAATCACTCGACTCAGTATGCCTAAAACTGTATCAGCTCTACAGAATCATGTGTAAAATGTTCTTTATCCAAATGTTTTATAACTGAAGAAGATAACACACATCTGTGTAATTGGCTAGGAAGCAAAGTTTCTGAGAGACCAGGTGTGAGAGTATATGGCAACACTTTTCAATACTAAGAAACATGTTTTGTTCAGGTCATGTAAGAATTGCAGACTCCCCTGCATTTCAGTGCTTTAGGAGAGCTGTTTGTATTCACTTCAGTGAAGAGCAAGCACATTAATCTCACAGTTTTTAATGTTGTTGTTGGCATTCTTAGACTCTTCCAGACAACCTTCTCCAAGGGAACTGTACGAAATTTCTTTGTAGTTCCAAGTGTTATTTTGGATAGCTACAGATCTACACACCTCTGACAGACAGAGAGATAGTGAGCAGGAACCTAAGTCTTTCACTGACTCATCTTAATACAGTAGGTTTTAATTTCTATTGAGGCAAAACACAATTTACTGAAAGAATAGATAGAAGAACATCAAATAGTATTTCAATATCTATTTTAGCTATAACATAACTTGTGAGAAGTACATGGTATTTTCAGAGGATCATTTAGCTTGTAATTCCAATACTTAAGAATTTGCCTATAAAAGACATTCTACAAAGTTGAATTTGTTGCAATCGGGTATATAGGTTTTTTTTGGGGGGGGGTTCGAGACAGGGTTTCTCTGTGGTTTTGGAGCCTGTCCCGGAATAGCTCTTGTAGACCAGGCTGGTCTCAAATTCACAGAGATCAGCCTGCCTCTGCCTCCCGAGTGCTGGGATTAAAGGCGTACGCCACCACCGCCCGGTAGGTATATAGTTTTAATGTAAAATGAAAACTATTGTCTCTTAAATATCTTTAGTAATAAATATTCAATGTTCCACAAATTATATATACAATATTCAAAATATTTGATATATAAACAGATAGGGGAGACTACATTTGTTTTTCAGATGTGGCTTCATCATAATGAAATAACTGACACTATCACATCATATCAGAACAAATCATCAATGCAGAGAGCTTTAGGAGTGAAGGTAAAATATGGAAAAGCCCAGACCATGTTCTTTCTGATTGTGTATCTCACTTTCTGATTGTATATCTCACTTGATCATTCTCTGTGCATCGCAGGGTGTTTTGCTTAACAATAAGGTAAACTAGATATATTTTAGGTCGATGGCACAGATATTCAATCATACAGAATAAAAAATGGGTGACTATATGAATAAATCCATCATTTAGTGTGAATCTAACGTTAGCAATAAATAATTTGCTGTATATGTAATTGCAAAGGAAGTGGCAACCAAGAGCACCCTGAAGGAGACAGCTTACCTGTATTAGACACCTTGATAAGCAAGCACTGTAAAGCAGAATGATTTTCCTATCTGACATTCAGCGTTTGCTTTTGAATTCCACACAGATCTTATAAACATAGTCAAATTATAAATATTACTGCTCTTGTACCCACACAAGATTATTAATACATAGACCATGGATAAAAATTTAGTCAATATTCTTATTAGTGATCACTTAGAAGCACTTGATAGTTTACCAGATAATCAATATTTCTATATGTGAAAAAGTTAAACATACAGGAGAGATATCTGAAATGGCCTTTACAAACTGAAAAGAGTTCCCAGAGATTTTTTAAAAAAACATTAAAATTATTAAAATATGCTACATTTTAAATTGGCCAAAGAATCCTCAGTAATAGCCTGAAAGTGGAAATGATTGGATATAAATATAATTTTCTATGCAGTTAAATATTATATGAGCTATCAATTTTTGCAGTAGTAAAAAAATAAAACCAGCCAGAAATGCATGGGGATGGTTTCTGTGTTATCTTTGTAGCAGAGACAGGGGTGTTATTGAAATCTGAAGGAGGTAGATCATATGACAGCATCTGACAGTATTGTTCACTGATTGAGCATACGATGCTCCACCATTGCTACTCTGTGGTTACTGTGTATAGAGGTTGGAAGGACATGGAAGCCAGGCCAGTGACATGAATCTCACTGCCAATCACAGTAACTCATGCTCACAGACCTACCTAAAATGCCGAATATTGGCCTTGTCTATGATGTACAACATATTTTAATGTTTTATAGGGAAAGAAAACATGTTTTTTTTTCGTTGGTTTTTTTTCTATTTTTTGAGACAGGGTTTCTCCATAGCTTTTTGGTTCCTGTCCTGGAACTAGCTCTTGTAGTCCAGGCTGGCCTCGAACTCACAGAGATCTGCCTGCCTC
>NW_004949105.1:10411219-10432452 GCF_000317375.1 Microtus ochrogaster | reverse complement strand
TTAAAAAGATTTTCTAATTAAAAAAAGTCTTAGGGAGCTCCAAATGATTCCTGCATGGTTGGTTCTCAGCCATGCTATACAGCTTCAATCAAAGAAGAAACTACTCCACATGAATCAGGAGAGTTCAGAGCTAAAGCAGCAGTTACTTCATTGCTAAATTCCAGAGTGGATTCCCTTAAATCACATACCCCATTATCACTCAAAACGCAATTTAATGTGATAAGATTCCTGAAATCAAGAAAGTCATCATGACTGAAAATACAATGTTTAGTTAATCCTCATTGGCACACTGTATATTTTGTTGTTGTTTTATTTTATAATAATTATTGAAAATGACAGATAGAAAATGAATTGTAATTTCCTTAAAGACAATGTGGCTTTTAACCTATGCTAATATGGGGTGGAGTAAAAACAAATTTAGGACAGTAAATAGAGAAACTAGAAGCAGTTAAGATTAACTTGGAGTCATAGTTTTTATTTCTTTGAACAATATGTTACCAAAATGCTTTCTATTGATTTGTGCCAGAAGCCTTTTATATATAATTGATTATTAGAACAGGAAGAAAGTTAGAGATCATAAAGAAAGAAAAAAGAGAAAGAGAAAGGGACAAAAATAAGAAAGTGGTAATCTGATGAATAAACAATTTGATTGGTAATTTTCAGGAGAAAATCATTGAATCGTTTTTCAGTCATTTGAATTAGTTTTGTAAACTCCTTATGAACAGGTTTCAGTGTCTTTCTAGCTGCCTTTTATTAATGTGTACATCTCTCCCACCCACAGAGTGATGCACATGCTCAGATAACGGTTTAGGAGACATTCTTATCACTCACCCTGCATTGTGATGATCAGTGGGGGTATTGAGATGTGACTAGGATTATCATGAGAATCCCATTTCTTTGATTCACTGGAGTCTTGCCACTAAAGTTTCAACTCATCTGTGAAGGAATATATGACTCCATTTCTTACTGATGGTTTCTCCTTGGGGGTTATTTGTAACCTATTGGGCTCCTTGATTTTGCTCTGCTTCCCTCTTTGTAAGAATGTTGGTGAATAAGCAGCATTAATTTTCCTGTTGCCATTGATTTCTTACTGGAAAAAGTTAACACCTGAAAAAAATACTTCTTAACTTCATCCTTTCAAAATGGTAATTTCAGTGCAGAAAACTGTTTACATTAAAGTGTAGTGATTGATCAAGGAGAACTAAAAGCAAATCTATTTCTTAGTGTAACCCCAAAGTGAATTAATCGTAATTATCACACATATTAAAATAACAAGTCTGGGCATATACCAAGCGCGCAGACAGTTTATTTACAATATTTATTTATAAAATTTTAATATGCATGTTTTATATTTAACTGATTCCAAGAAGATGAAACTTTTATTTTACTATTTTTGCCTAGAGTTGTGGTCTTCAAAAACTTAAAATGTACCCAAAATCTATGCAGGCAAACAATTTCTTAGTATGCTAGGTACAAACCAACCTAGAAACATGCCAAACTGATTCACAATATTCTGGCTTCTATTTCATGCTGTCGTTTGGCAATCTCTGGTGGTCACTCATCACCAGGCTTATGCTCTTCTTCCCAAGATTAATGGGCTATTTATGTTCTAGCTGCTCCTGTTCGCTAGTACATGTCTCCAGAATAGAACAACCGGAGAAGAAAGAATGAAGATCTCAGTTATGGGAAGACTGAACTGAACATTCTTTGCCTCTCCTAGACCCTTACGTATTACTTGAACTGCTCAATATCTTCTCCGAGTGATGCTTCCAGTACACAATTTCCAGTATAATGACACTCTAAGAGGTGTTCATTGGCCTAAAGTTTGCTTCTGTGTCAATAGGAACTGGGTTAAATAGGTCTCAATAACAAGAAGCTCCATTCAGCTGAGTCTTCATTCAGAAAAAGAAAGGTTTCCTCAATTTAAAGAAGAACAAAGAAAAAGAAAAACTTCCCCTTGCTATCATTTCTGAATAGTAACTGAATTTTGGGCCAAAGAGATTGTCAAGTTTTTGCACACATTACTACAATCTGTAAAAGCTTTTGAGGCATTAAAAACAACTGGCAATGTGACACCATTAATCTATAGATTTTATGTTCTCTTTCTATCCATTAATAAGGAAAAAAAATGAAAGAATTCATTTTCCTATATATTTTCCCGGTGACTTACCGGGCCTGATATTATGTTTATTAACACTCATTATAGACTGATGGCAGATAACTAATTGTATGAATACTTCTTTATTTTTAACCAAAAAGAAATATTTAAAAGAACAAATCATGAAAAAGAAGCAAAAGATAAGATAGAAATTAAAGAAGACATCAGGAAATGGAAAGATCTCCTGTGTTCTTGGGTAGGTAGAATTAACGTAGTAAAAATGGCAATCTTGCCTAAAGCAATCTACAGATTCAAAGCAATGCCCAGCAAAATTCCTCACAGACCTCAAAAGAACAATACTCAAGTTAATGTGGAAAAGCAAAAATCCCAGGGTAGTAAAAACCATCCTGTAAATTGAAAGAACTTCTGAAGGCATACTAATCCCTGACTTCAAACTCTACTACAGAGCTACAATACTGAAAATAACCTGATTTGGGTATGAAAACAGACAGGAGGATCAATTGAACTGAGTTGAAGATCCAGATACTAAACCACACAACTACAAACACCTGATTTTTGACAAAGAGACAAAAACTTTACAGTGGAAAAAAATATCATTTTCAACAGTGGGTGCTGGCATAAGCCAGACACAGAAAGACAAATTTAATATGTATTCACTCATAATTGGCAGTTAGACATAAAGCAAAGCAAAACCAATAATTTACTTCAGCCAATAACCTTTATGAGGCTAAACCAGATTAGGGCATGATCTATTGGGTCCAGGAGAAAACCGGGGGCCCTGCCCAGGGTGCTCTCTCTCTCTCTCTCTCTTCTCTCTCTCTCTCTCTCTCTCTCTCTCTCTCTCTCTCTCTCATTCCTGTTCCATGAGTTTGCCCCTTATGATAAAGAAATATAATTTGAATCTTTTGAAGTTAGCTTTTGATTCTTTGACTCGCGTCCTCACCTCCTTTTCTAGTAACAAACCAGCCTACAATTAACAATCCTAGATAACCTAGACAATAATGAGGACCCTAAGCGAGACATGCATGGATCTATGCTCCATGGGAAGTAGAAAAAGACAAGATTGGGAGCATGGGGGTCATGGGAGAGGGTAGAAGAAGAGGGAAGAGAAAGGGCAGGGAGCAGAGAAAAATATATAGCTCAATTAAAACATTTTTTAAAGAAAAAATATCTGAGAGAAGTTTCTATGAGGGACAAGTAATGATTGTGTGCCAGAGGTCTTGAAAGAAACCAGCAACTCATTGTGATGAATATTCTGTGGGTCTGGATGATTGGACAAAAGGAGTAGACTGTGTGACTCATCACAGCTTCCAATGCCACTACAATGAGTGAAAAGGTGTTGGAAAGATAGAGGAGCGAGTTGGCGTTTTTGGTTGTTTTGTTTTCAATTAATTTGGAGGGCATACTTCAGGCATGAGGGACTGATACGGAGGGATTGGGAGGTGAATGGGATTAGGGTAAATGATGTGAAATTTCCAACGTATCATTAAAGAATTGTGTTTTAAAAAAGAAATTACTGGTTGTAAAAAATGCACATTTCCACAGGTATCACTAGATATGTTTATTAAAAAGTAAAAATTATACCTACAGTAATAACAAATTCACCTTGAGACCTATGGAGAACTTTGATCAGATAAAAGCTATTTCTGCCACACCTGATGACCTCATTTCAATACTCATAAATCACATAATAGAAGGAAAGAGTTGACCACTGTAAGTTATCCTATGCTATCTGTCCATACCATATGGCATGTACAGAGCCCCTAAACACACAAATAAAAATATATAATAAAACCCAGCTATCTCTACAGCACTCAACCCAGTATTTAAAAGTTAAGAGAACCAACGTTTGTTATGCATAATGTAAATGCTTTGTCAGACATGCATGTTTCCTAGGACTCTTTCAAAAGCAAAGCATATGTGAAAAATGCAGGCTGGCTGTATTTTATATCCATTGATCATTAAATTACTCAGGCCATAAAAAGGAACCTGCCAAGCATTTTTGTTGAGCTGAATGGATACCAGATCTTGCTTTGTTGTTATTGTTTCCTGCTCTTTCTCATCTTAAAAAATAGCAAGTAGAATCGTTTTGAAAGAATCTAGTAAGTGGATACTCAATATGAAAACAGGTAGGGTGCACAAATCCTGCGTGTGTGTGTGTGTGTGTGTGTGCGTGTGTGTGTATTCATTCACAGTATGAATATTGTTAAAGGGATCTAAAGCATTATTTGAAGTTGATCCTTTTACCTCTACTTTCTGAATCAGAAAAATTCTAGCAATCATTTTAAAGGCTGGAAAATCTTTGAGCACCCTGGAATGTATAACTGTGGCAAGAACATATCGAGTTAGTGATCTAAACAGAGGTTTAAGGCAGGGAATGAGGGGTTAATCTTGGGGAGAAAATCAGCATGAACACCATCCACGTCTCTAGCAGATGAAGCATCTGCTTCTGATGAAAGGCGTACAGCTGTGATCAATTTCAGCAGTTGCTGTAGGACGCAGACTTAGGCACATAGTAAAGACGGGATAAAAGGATTCCGAAATGCGTTCTTCCCTCTGATCATTAATCGCTTGTTTAGTCATGAAGATTTTTGATATTTTACTACTGGTTTTTCACATACCTTGCCTTAACTTCTTACAAACACAGGGGGATGTGTTAAGTGAGCACAAAAGGAGCCTTTTAGATTCTTTTCTCTGTTGACTGAGAATGAGATGTCGCCAAGTTCAACTGCTCAATTTTTTAACCTCTTCTTTCAAATAACAATTTACATCTAAACTCAACTTTACTAAGTACTATGTAATCTATGGAAAATTTCCATAAATGTTTATTGTACTTTCCAGCAATTGATGAAATTTTATGACTAATAAATACTCATCTTTTTAATCTTATAATCATCACAGTCACCAGCACTGCCTCCTCTCTTCTTAAATTTGTTCTTCTTATGCTTCCTTCTGATTTTTATTCATCTCTTACTTCACCTTAAGAGTAGCTTTAACCTACAGAGTAGTTTATGAATTTCTCTTCCACATTATGAAGATGTAGATATAATAATTCATGTGTGACAAAATAATTTTTATGTTTTGCTTTAAAGTATAGATATTTTGATATATATAATAATGTTTATCATTCATTAAAAGGTATGATACTTAAATTGGGAACTGATTATTAGAAAAGCTGTATATTATGGGAGGAGGAGCTACTAATGCTATGAGTATATCTAAGCTTTGTATATTTTGATTAAGTAAAACAGAAAATGCAAAAACCCCTGCTCATTTCCAGTGGATAAAGATTAGCACTTGGACTTAGATAAATATCAAGGGGAATTATTTTAGATTTGTTTCTATGAGAAAATAAAACCATGGCATGCCAACATGTGTTTTATTCCATTATATAGTTTTATTGCTCATTATTTTAGTATTCCTTACAAAATTGTTGCTTCCAGCAAAAAAAAAAAAAAAATGAAGAGAAGTCTAAACAAAACTGTTATAGAGCAAATACTGAAAGTATAAATCCTTGGAGAATCATATGTCAGTGATCATAGTATAAATAGTGATAACTCGGATCACAGTTGTTAAAACTCTGTTTAAAAGAACTTTTACAAGGACGCCAAACGTAAAAGAGTTCCAAGTGATCTCATGGAATTTATAAAAACATTGCTATCACGGAAAAGAAATAGTCAGTTTGGAAAATCACCAGCCCCTCATGGAAAAACATATGCACCCAGTACTTCTATGAAGGTGTGTGTTTCCATGATCTCCCAAGCTCAGGGATGAACATGCCGTGTGGTTGGATTTATACCATAGGAAAAGACCTGACCAGAGGCAAAGAGTAGAAAAATATAAAAAGCTAGAGGTAAAGCAGAGGGTAATAAAACTGAAGAAGAGTGAAAATACTAAAACAATATGATTATATTAAAATATTTTATTTAGGCAGATAATGGAATGAATCGTAAAAATCAAGTAATTTATAGAAGAAACAATATTGTACTATAAATTTTACTAAAAATTGAACAACTTTTTGGTTTTTGAAGAGCAGTAACATTTTGTAATTTTTATTATATATGTATAAAGGTTTGCATTTATGTTTATGTTTCCTGTGCATGTGGCGGCGGTAGTGGCCAGAAGAGGGTGTCGGGTTCTCTGGGTCTGGAAATAGAGAGTTTCTCTCGAGCAGTTTATCCACGGTGGAAACTGAGCATACTCTGCAAGAGCAGCAAGAACTTCAGCACCACAGAGAAAATAAACTTTAATATATTATCCTTTCCTAATGAAACTCTGAGTGAGGGGGCTGTTTCATGTAAAGAGAGGAGTCAATTATAATGGGTATTCCTAAAAAAAAAAGCTCCATGAACTCTACAAATAATAATGCAACGCATATCTTAAACATCCATATGAAAGAAAAGATACAATTTTTAGAATATCAAAAATAAAATCAAGACAAAATATTTACTACTCCTATCAAGTTTCCTTGATACAGACACACACACATAGAAAATTTTCATATATATGTATATATATACAGTATGCATATTTATATATTTATCACTTTCTTATTCATTTGTTTTTGTTTTATAGTCAAAGAGCAAACATATTGGGTACCATGAAACGTTTGACAGGAAAGATTAGAAAAACCTTTTATTTGGTTTTTCAATGCAAAAGAAAATCAAGTTGTGACCATAAAGACCAACTGTAATATTGTTGATTCACACAGACAGACAGACACACAACTTTTTAATTATATACATTAATTTGTAATAGTTATTTATGTTATATGAATGATATATGTAGAATATAAAATGTAATGTTCCTATCATCTTTATATTCTATGCAGAATAATTTTAGGCATATGAAAATATTATAAGTAGGCAATGTCCTTCGTTGTAATTTAAGAGTAACTGATTACATAAGCTGAAATATAATCAAATTCAAAACCAATACCAAATAAAATTATAGATATAAAGTAATCATTCCAGGATGTTTTCTTCTCTCCAAATGCTTTATGGGGCACACAACAGGCACCTTCTCTTCATTAACATTAATACCAAATTTCTCTGAATTAATCAGATCAGCAAACAATAATAGCTTAGACTCATAAGACTTCATTAACAAGTCCACCAGCCCCAAAGGAATGGAAACACTTTTATGAGTGATCAGATGTGTATCACTAAAACACTTGTATCTGTATACCTTTTTCTATTAAGCCATATGCTCTGTTTGTTCTTTATAACTAAATTCTCAAAATATAACTTTGGAATGGCTAAAATTGCTAACAAAGACTTTTCTTCTCAAAATATATTTCCCCTCCAGTCAGGCCAGCATTGCCCGAAGCCCGATAGAAATGCTAACTCAGGCCTTACCCAAAGATCTTGACTTTAACACAAACAATAGATATCCCTCAGAAAGACCATTTTGCTGTCATCTCTTTGACACAAACTGCCACCAGGGTTTGTTCTAAAAAGGGAGCTTCTATGTTTATGTGCAGAGTGTGCACACTCAAGTGTGTTGGGTTTGTCACAGTATTGCCACAATCATGGGTGTAGTTACCTTTCTTTCGCAATTGCAACTAAACTTGACCTGTATTGTTTCCCAAATAATAACACACATAAAATTTAATTTTCATCAAGAAATGATCAGTTACCATATTTTGTTCCTTATCTTACAGAAAGGGAACACAAACATGACCAGTTCCAATTTTATAGGATTTTAAGGTTTTGTAATATGGAAACAATGTTCTAAGTGTGAGAATCAGACCTCAGAGCAAATACAAAGGAATGGCATTGGGGTTTATTCAATTATAGTTCTCATAGACTTGGTTAAAACTGGAGAAATTAAATGTTGCTAATGGGAGATTTAATCAATGTTGCTGTGAGTGTTATTAATCCAGTTTATAACAATGTAAATATTTGCCTATCCGCATGAGTACATTTTAATTGAAAAAGACCATAATGAGACAGAAGTTGTTCTATTCTACTGAAAGAGAAACAAAAACCCAAATTAGTAGTGAATTGTGATGTAAATGGTACTGAAAATATCACTCATCGGAAGCTGCATTTCCTTTCCATTGTTGCTAAGATAACTGGTATAATAACATTTTTTGCCAAAAACAAACCATCTATGTTCCTTTTAATCACTAAAATCTAAACTTATCTGCAGCATATTGCAATATGATTGTTTTCCACAACTTAGTATATTTGATTAATGAAAATACATACAGTGCTACTTGCCATTTCTATATGGAATACTTGAGAGTCAAATACAATGCAATTAAGTTATTGATTACATGATTAAAGTGAACCTAACCATCAAGTGGTTTTAGTTGACAGGATGAATCGGCCGCTAAAATAGCAATTCTACCACAAGGTGAAGAGGCTTAATTCAACAACTCAAAAGCAATCATTGATTTCCTTTGGATGCCAAGCCCTGCAATAAGCACTAACGTAAGAAGATTAGCCGGGCTGTGTTGAAAAGCACACTTACTGGTTCTGTCATCAGAAACTCTGTCTTCATAGCAGGTTGCATCCCAAAATTACTGCTTTTAGAAAAATAATAATTTATTTTTCTTAATAAGGACACAAATTCAGACAACTATATATTGAGGTGAAAGAATGCAGAGGAATGTTAATCAATTAGGTGGAACACAATTATTGTTAGTAGTAGGTGACCTGAGTACAGACAGGCATAAAGAATTCTACCCATGTCCTTTTCTTTCATGGGTGTTGGAATATTTAGAGAAATGGTCATACTGTGTGTTCGTTCAATTCCTTACCTAGCCCAATACTTTGCTATAACATAGTAAGAATACTGTCTAGTAACACATGCAGATTTTGCTTTGTATATATAAAGTCTTTATTCACATTTTACCTTGGAAATCCTTTACAGCATCAAATATTTATATTTATATTATTTATATATGTAATATAGTGCATAACAGAGTATATTATATAATATGTATATCACAGAATTCCATATCTGTCAGCATGTATACCCCTTCTCTAATTTATTTATTTCTGTCTAGTCCATCCTTATATCTATCCCCTTAACTCTCATTCCTGTCTCCGTCTCTAACTTCATCTTTATTTCTTGTCTCTCTTTCTACCACAGTTTTACAGTAAATTATTTTCAAACGTCATAGAAAATGGTGTCCTGTACCAAACAAAACACATAATTGCTTTCAGTCCTGACTCTTAGATCCATTCTCTGTCTCTCTGTTTCCACACACTGCTATTTAGCCATTGTAATTCTACCTTTCCCCAAGAAAGCTCCTATGCATTGTATTTAGATGAATACAGTGTTCTTCCTATTACAAGATAGAAATCCATTTGCCTGCTGCTTTTCTGGACATATATTTCAAAAGTAATTATTCAGGAATCCACAAAGCCCAAACTAGCAAGCATGATTTTCTTTTTTAATATTTTGTGTATGGTGCATGAGTGATTTCCCTGTGTGTATTTTTTGTGAAATATGCATGTTTCCGGTGCTTGTGGAAGTCAGAATAAGGAAAATAACTGGACAGACAGACACCTGTGAGCTACATGATGTACAGGTGAGGAATGAATCTTCTCCATGAGCAAGGTGTGCTTTTCACTACTGGACTGTCTCTCCACTCCTAAGCTCGACTGTTTTGATTTCATTGCTTTTATGGAAGATGGGAATTTGGCACTTGTGTATAATAGCAAAATAAAATAAAATAAGAATTGTCTATGTAAAATTAAAGTATCAAGGTAATATGAGAGACATATAGTAAATCATTTGATAACTTGTATACTAAGCTGAAATATCCATAGCTTACCCAAAACAAAGCCTGAACACATATTATTTGTCATTGTGTGCATAATTCTCAATCCCCAAATCTCCAAACTCCTTCTCCATACAGTTGGTGAATGTGAGTGTGTGTGTGTGTGTGTGTGTGTGTGTGTGTGTGTGTGCATGTGTGTATGACCTTTCCAATTTTCTCCAGAATGCTGGCTCTATTTGAATTTATTACATCTACTTTATGGTATTAACATTAGTTAAATTCTAACTTTACAGACTTCTACTTGAAGTACACCTTATGATTAGAAATTCTTTTTAAAAAAAAGTTGTGTTTCATTTTGTATGTAGTCAAAATGTGGAGTCTTTGAAAGTAAACCTCACACTTAACCCTGGTAAAAAAAAAAAAAACAAAAAAAAACTCCATGCTTTGACAATATATGATTCCTCTTAAGGACGTGTTGGTCTCAATTGGACAGAGGAATCAGTCTTTTGCTCAGCAGAACTAACAGAAAGTGAATCAGAATGAGGCTGACAAAGTATTCTATAGGAAGTGTGACGTGAAATAATGAACATAAAATTTTGACAATGCTATATACTGTTTCAGGAAAGATTTTCATACAGCCCAACTGCCTGCTCATTTGTAATGTTCCACCTCTCTCAGTCTGGGCAGGCTACCAGGTCACAATTCTATGACATCTGAATAAATTTTGTGACCAACTGGGGAATAGTTCACTTTTGGTTGATCCCAGAGTTGATGGTCTCCATTTATGGTTAAAAATGGAGGATAATAAATTATTTCTATTTAACAGATATGGGTTTAGAGGACACGATTTATTGTATTTCTTTTTTAGACTATTAGAATAACTTCACTGGATTCTACTTAAATCTCTTCCCAAAGGAAAAGAAATTTAGTAAGAGTTGGAAGTGGACATTGGCCCTAGATGGAGACTTCTGTTTTCTAGTCTGCTAACATTATACCAGTGTCTGTTAACCTGGGTGGCCATTTTTAGTGTGGACATTTTTTGAAGGAAGTAGACCGAAACCACTAAACATATTTTCTCCATGAGCTAAACCACAATAAAACAGAGGTCCCTTGTGGATAGCTTTCCTCGCCCTTTGAATTTGATTCATTTTTACTTTATTTCCATAAGAAGCAAATATCCCCTTAGAAAGTTTCTCTTTGAAGTTTAAATGTAGTTGTGTAGGTGTATGAACGTCTGTGTATCCAGAATGCAATTATATACATGTATCTGCTGAGATGATGAAATGACCAACTGTTTCCTGAAAGGAGCCTGGCCTCTTCTGAGAGATGGAACATGCCAGACCCTGTACCAAGCTGGAGGGTCAGTCATCACTTGCTTATTGTAAATGTGAATGCATGGGATGGAGGGGATTTAAAGTGTTATATGTGAGTAATATTCAGAATCCAAAAAAATTCAACATTGTTTGTGTGTTATTTGTCAACAAATGATATGTTTCCCTGGATTTCTTCCAGTCTACCTGTATCTTCAAAGACTCTGCCTGATCATATTGTCCGTTTCTTCACTTTTGTACTGTAATAAGATTTAGGTTCTTTTTACCACAGAAACTATGAAGTATCCCAAATTGTTGGGCCAAAGACCCTGCAGTTAACTCAAATGTTGACCAAATCAAGGAAGCTCACATGAGACCACAATCAGAAAGCAACCGAATGGCCCTGGTATGATGCACACCCTTGACAGGTGCACTAAGCGTTGCTATCTTGAAGGTTTGCCTCCTTTCTTATTTTAGTGTTAATGTTTCAGCGTGTGTGTGTGTGTGTGTGTTAGAGTGTGTATGTCTGTTTGTGTTTGTGTGTCCTATTCATATTTTATGTCTTTATGCTGATGTATACCTAATTGTATGAGTCTTTACATCTCTGAAAGTATAAGTGTTGTATGGTAGTTTAATTAACATAAACTGTATGTTTCATATATAAAAATAATTTAAGTGCGAACTCAATACAAATGTCCCAAAACCTTCCTTTGTAAAACTTGTGTAATGGCTTTCACATGCTATATTGCACCAATGAGAAAGAGATACAACTTGTCCTCTGATAGCTACAGAGGTGAAGTTTCTTGGAATATACATCACTATGGGGAAATTAGCAAGATGCTTGCAGAGTTAGGAACGTGAATTAGCAGGGCCCTTAGCTTAGCAGCCACACACGCAAACACAGAAAAATTTAAAACATTGGCATACTTAAAAAGAAAATAGTTATTCCTCCTTTATTCAAATAAAAATCAATTTTCTTTAACTAACTAGTTAAGTTATATGTCAATAGTTTTTTATCAAAATGACATTGTATTAAATAGTTCATAAGAGATATTTTTATCTTTTGAAAGCATTGTGAGGCTATGTAAATCAAGGAGCACATATATTCATATCATTTTACTTTAAATCAAATGTCATTGGAGATGCCAATAAACAGGAGAGATCAGTTTTAAGGTAAGATATGTTCTTTATGTCAGTGAATCAGAAAATACCTGAATCGGTTCATTTTTCCAGAAAAAAAAAGAATGTTATTGACTTCTTTGGGTTTCAGTCTATTATGAGAGATGTTGACGAGCATCCAACCACAGTGTCAGTAACAGAGTTCTGTTAGGGGATTCTGCACAGAGAATAATGCAAAAATCAATTCCCAGTCAATAGTCAGTGTCTCTGCTGGTGGCGGACAAATTTCTCTTTAGAGAGCTGTTGCTGCTCAGGGCAAAGACTATTTAATTATTAGTGATGATGGTGAATTGATCTGAGCTCCACCATGTCACATAGGTCAAACGAAGCTCTCCACAGTAGTGCCATTTGCTTTTTGACCTTTTCCAGAGCCAGCAGCTTGGGATGACTTCAAGTCTCTTTAGCATAAGCACTTGCAATGGTCTTGAAGCATCTACTCTCTTTCTCTCAAAACCACAAAGACTGTGATACAGTCAGGCAGCCTTCTGCAACACAGTCTATTTTGTTTTATACAGTTAGGCTCTAGACCCCACAAGGCCGTTCTCATCCATTCACCAACCACCTGTGTCCCATACTGAACTAGTGAGGACTAAAGCTTGGCCACCTGGAGGGTGGGGGCTTGGAAAGCAGCAATAGAATTCTTAATGATCCCACTTCTGAATAATGGCACTACCTCTCTCCAAATTAAGTGTGTAATTGCCAACCCATATTTATCCTCTCAGAGGGATTAACTTTTATTGATCGACTTAAGAAGATTCTCTGCCACGATTTGCCCATCACCCTGATAGAATGCAAGCTGCATACCACTCTATTATATAAACGAAGTGGCTGAGGGAGGAGAACAAAGCTGAATTTTCTAGATAGATTCCATGTCAGTGAAAGAAAAGTTTCTGAGACCAAAGCAATTCTGGATGGAAGAATGTGCCTACAAGTTCGATTTTGCTTGATGCTGTTTTTCCTGGAAAATAGCGCAGAATCATTAAATAAATGTTATACATGGACTATTTAAAATGTACTTTTCTACTTGTAGCAGATTCTCATGTCGTTCCAATTTTAACTTTGATTCTAATCAATGTACCAGAAAGAATCCTAATAAATACGCTCCTTCACATTTAGGAGTCAAGTTCTCCACATCCATCTCGAATCAGGCTCTTGAAGCAAGTAGTGGGGAATGTGCAAGGATGTCTTTTCCCTAATAGGGATCTGCATAGAGGCAAGGGGATGAAACATTGACTCACTTATTGGGCTTTGCCTGAGGATGTGGGTGGCTGTGCTCAGTGATGTAACCCCATTGAGATCATCTTGCTGATTCATCCCTGGGCAATGATGGACATCAGGGCACACAGAGTCAATATTGTGAAGATTAGACGATGGAGAATGGGCCTTTCCTTTTAAAGATTGCATCACATTTGAGTCATGACTCAACGACCTTAGCTCCAAATGAAAATCCAAACTACATGGTGATACGGCAAAGATGATTAAATTTATGGGTGGAGGTTAATGAGACTCCTTAAATGGGATTAAAAAAATTCAATCTTATAAAATCTTTAATAAGGACTTTTGGCCTTTGAAACTGTAAAATTATCAACATACATCTGTATTTATTACTTTTCAAAACACACTTTGACATTCCACTTTCTAAGAAATATGAAATATATTAGATGGTTTCATTAAACATGAAGACTGAAGTTTATTAACACACTTCTGTTAATTTTACTCATAATTAAATAAGTCAATTTTTATTCACATATAACCAATGGATTTCTCCTTGATGTCTAATGAACATTTTTCTATTTTTATGATGTAGATAGCAAAGTCAAAAATGTATTTTGACAATATTTTTGCTTTACTAATCCAACATATTTCATATTTTATCTATTTACTCAGATGCATGTTCATATGCAAATAGACATAGCTACCATTTTACTTGAATTCTCAAATTTCATCTGAAGTACATTGAGACTATAACAGTCTCTTTAAATTTTTTATTTTTGTTCTTGACTTTTTAAGTAAATTATTTCCCATTGTTTGATCTGCTCATTTATTACACAGATTAAACTCTAAACTATTAATTGTGTATAGGTGATAAGTAAAAATAATATTAATGGACTATTCCTGCCTTTGTGACTTAGTCTCTTTAAGAATTTCTGCAGAAAGAATATGTGAATAGAATTAGTTAAAAAAAAATAGGATGGGTCACTCTGTGGAAAGGGAAGAGATAATAATACAGCTAGGAAGCACAACTCTCAAGAGATGTGTTGGCCTGACCTTAAAAGTCATTAAATATAGACTGAGGTGCTAATGACAATGGCACTGGGATTTGTCTCTACTGCATGTACTGGGTTTTTGGGGTCCTATTTTCAGTGGATGCACACCTTCCTAAGCCTGGATGGAGGGGGGAGGGCCTTGGACATCTCACAGGGCAGGGTATCTTGCCCTCTGGAGAGGGGGTGGGGGTAAAAGGTGTCATGGGGAGTGGGAGGGAAGTGGGAGGAGGGAAGAAAGTGGATATTTTGATTGACATTATTTTTAAAGTAATAAAAAAGAAAAAAAGTCTTTAACAGAATTGTGATAAGATTGAATTATGCTATGAAAGAAAACCACAGGAGCAAAAATTTTTGTTTTTATTTGTTCATTTGGGTTTTTTTTTTTTTTTGCTTGTTTTTTTATGGAAAGAAACAGTCTGATTTATTTCAGGACAACAAATTTTCCAGCAGTAAAATGCGAAGTAGACAAGCACCCTACGAATTTTGCCTTTGAAAAGACCATGTATGAGGCCCCAAAAATATTTTGAAAAGTAACAAGAACACCATGGTCTTTAACTGGTTTAGGAAATGGTCTGACAACCTGAAAAAAATAAAAAAAAAGTCAAATCCAGAATCAGAGTTTGAATAAAAGCACACTTGAGCAATAAACCCAAAAGGAGGAGGGAGGATGATTGGGCAGATGAAGGGAGTGCAAGCTGACCCAGGAAGTAGCTGATAAGTAACAAGGATGCTAGGGAAGTCAAGGAGCCATGTGTTCCTATGCAACAGCATGGATGAGCAGCCAACGGTTCATATCCAAGAGGCCTGATACTCAGAAAGATGGCAGAAACTGGAGCAGAAATGTGTTGATTACAAAATTGGGAGGAAGGATGAAAGATTCAAAGAATTTAACTGGAGTCAGCAATACAAGTAGACAAGAAGAACTGATCATTCAGCAGAGTTCACTTGTCAAGCCAAGAAGAGAATAAGAAAGCCTGTTTTTGTTTTTACTTTTTTCCTAAGGAGAAATAGAAAGGATGAGAATTCTAATGGCAGGGGATATGGGAAGAAAATGGGAGAAGTAAAGGGAGGGGAAACCATGATCAGAATATATTGTGTGGTCCAGTATATTTTCAATAAAAGAAAATAATAAACATAATATTTTCACTTAAGAAAAGTCAGCTGAATATATTTGACCTGTCCATGAATAGTATATTTTTTATCATATGGAACTGAAAATCTGTAAAGTGACTTTGCAAAAATTATCCTTTATTTCAGTTTTTTCCACTCACTTTCATCTCATACAAAGCTCTGACTTATTTTCTTCATCATCACCTAAGAATAAATGTAAAGAGATTATTATTTGAACTAATACCTTGGAAGCTAATATTCTGAGGAATCATCTGGATGTCTAGTTAAATGGTAGGATTTTGTCTCTGTAGGTGGGGAATGATAGTATGCTTCTACCTAAGAACTCTAGGCAATGCTGCTCTTTCTGGATCAGTCTGGAAGCACTGTAAGAGTAGTGAGGTTTAAAGACCAAAGAGCCTTCCAATTCAGTTATATGAATTAATTTGGCACAGGGATTAAGCTCAAGAGATATTGTTGACCATACTGTACTCTGTCACTCTCTTTCTCCTCCCCCAATCTTTATTATACACCCATTTTATTCTGTCATGTTTCTAATGACGAAGGTGGCGAGGACATAGTATTCTAGGAAAACTGTAATTTTTCAATGTTCATTCAAACAGAGATAGATGACAGGACAAGAAAGACTAGTGGGTTAATAGTGTTTGTAATTCCATACCCAGTAAAGGACACATCCATATTTGAATAGATGGAGGATTCTTACTGACTTCTACTCTAACTTGAGTGAGTCAATCATCTTAGCATCCTGACAAAGCTGTCATTATCCAATGATTTTACTACCCTGAAATTTTAGGAATGAAAAATGAAAGACGCTATGACCCCTTTGTTGCTTTTCTGAGACAAAATTTTCATCCAAAGCAAAATGCACCTCTTAGTCCTTTATTCTTAAGGATAATGCATGGAGAAGGCTAGTTCCAAGGTTATTCAGGAGATGTATTTATCAGTGTGTCTGCCTGGGTTAAAGGACTAAGGTGAGCCCAACTTAAATGCACACAGCTTCTATGATTCTAATACTTTCCTTTACTGGGAATAATTTTACAGAGCTTGTTCCAGATTTTGTGGCCAAACTGAAAACCACACTTAAGTTCAGCAAGCATTACACTTCCCAAATTGGCCCTTCAGGGACCACAGCATTGAGGTGAAGGCAGAAGAATTTTGTTTGTGAACAAGCACCCACATAAGTAAAGGTGACCACAAAGAAGTCATTAAAACAATACAAGAGTCATCATTTATGGAAAGAATTTCAAATGTTAAAAGGATTGTTGAAACATTCTGAGAAGAAAGTAGTATGTGTTTCATGTGAATTAGAATGATGTATTTTATATAAGATTATATCTGAAACAAGCCATTTCTCTTGCTTTATTTCTTAACAAAATTTTCTCATTGTCTTTTAATGAATCAGTTTGATTTTGGGTTTGTCATATTTCTTCTATAGTAACTTTGTTTTTACAATGACCAACAAACAATCCAATCAGTTTTCCTGCTTTCTACATTTAATCTTTTTTTTTTTTTTGATTTTTTGAGACAGGGTTTCTCTGTAGCTTTGACGTCATTCCTGCAAGTAGTTCTTGTAGACCAGGCTGACCTTTGTCTCACAAGTGCTGCGATTACATTTAATCATTATCAATTGATCCTCAAATATTCTCTAATAGTTAATAATGATGAGACAACTTCATTGGTGTGCTCTAACTAAAATTTATTGTTTACTACTTCATGCTAGATGGTTGGTAGTTGGGAGGAAACCACTTAAGATGTTCTTGTGGGTGACTCTTCCTGGGACGACATGAACAAAGATCTAACTACTTGAAATGTATCATCAATGGCAAACAAAGAAATTATTTCACCCAAATCCATCTTCATGAACCAATGAGTTCACTAAGAAGCTTACAAGAGCATGAATAAAAGGTATTTGTGGGAAGATGGAAGACACAAAGGCATTAGGATTATTGAAAAGTCCACTCTAACATGCACGATAGGTCACTGTGTATCTCTGGAACTTCTTGTACATTCTTCAGACCTATGAATCAACTTATATAACTATGGAAGGCTCTTGCATATCTCTTTTGAGTCTCAGAAACATTAAGATTTGTAAATTCTAGTTACTTCCTAAGTCTTGTAAGTTTCACTTACTTCCCGAGTTTTCCTTCAAGAGAAAGCATTTCAGTTTAGAGGAAGTAACTAAACACCTTCTTCAGGAGCTTTTACAGTACTTTATGAAAACTGAAAAACAGTCTCTCAGAATTTTATCATTATGAAAAATAAAAGTTTGAAAGAATAGACTTGAAGGTCAGATGGAATGGTGTTGGGATGAGAGAAGAAGACATTTCAGCAGAAGTTATAAGGTTGTCCCGAGCAGAGTGAAGAGAAATTGTAAGAACGGAACCACTTGTGCTCATGAAACAATATCAGGGGTGCAGGGAGGTGAGGCAAGAAGGTCTGGGGTAACCTGTCCCTACTGTCATACAGGGGTAAACACAGGAAGGAAGGAGGGGAACGCTGATAGACCCCTGATGCAAACAAAACCACACACAGGTGGGAACAGCATGAAATTCAGTCTCTTAAAGCAGTGGTTCTCAACCTTATTAATACAGTTCCTCATGTTGTGGTGACCCCAATCATAAAATTATTTTGTTGGTACTTCATAATTGTAATGCTGCTATTGTTATAAATTGTAATATATATTCCTGATATGAGATCCCAAAAGGGACATGACCCACCTGCTGAGAACCACTGTCTTAAAGGATCCTAGAGTTAAACCATTTGTTTATACTTATGGATCTTAGTACACACAACTGTGTCTGTGTTTCTTTGTAACAGTTTACTTTTATTTTCACCTTATAGCTGGATAATTTCAGAGTTAAGCTTTAAAACGAGGCTATGAGTGAATAATCACAATTTTGTCTTTTCTAATACCAGCTTCATTAACCTGAAGGACTGGCCCAGTGGATGAGAAAGTGAGAGAGACTTATAGTTTCTTCTCTTCAGACAATCCTGAGCATAATAGGAGAACCTTCAGCAAGATATATTGTTCCCATTCTTACCTTTTCCTCTAATATTTCATATGTTTGGGTTTATGTATGAAATGAGTCAGACAAGACATGGTGGAGCCAAGTCTGTGAAAGGACCATATGCTACTGGGGCCTGCAGCCAAGACATCAAGTAAGTCACTATAAGTACCTGAGAATATCCACATCAAATTCAAATGAGAACAAATGGCTCATTTGAGCCAAGCAGTTATTCTCCACATCCACTTACTGGTAATTACACTCTGGAGATAGGCAAGTTAGAGTAGCCAATATGCCAGAAACCTGTGTCCTACTGTCCTGTGTTTCAGGACTTCCCAGCCAGTCAAACAAGGTACCAATAATAGGTGGCTATCTATACAAATCAGTGCCAGTTGTAAGTCTACAAGACACAGTCATCACCTTAGATATCATGAAACTTGATGATGGAGGGTAAGGACATTCCCAGTGGAACCAAATTGAATTACTGTGGATCTTTCTCTAAGTTCATCGCTGACTGTGTGGAAGAACAGTAAAGCCCAGTGTCTTTCTTGTACATAATATTCCCCTTGAACTTTTAATGTAAAATGTGGACTTAAGATTTTATACAGGGTTTACAAATGTTTCCCTCTTGCCACTAACTTGAATGATGAATTTATCCATTTAAAAGTCATGAAATTAGGTAATATTTTATAGAATATTTTATGTAGCTTGGCAGTGGTGGCATACTCCTTTAATCCCAGCACTTGGGAGGCAGAGGCAGGGGGATTTCTGTGAGTTCATGGCCATATGGGTCTACAGATCTAGTTCCAGGACAGTCAAGGCTATTGCACAGAGAAACCTTGTCTTGAAGCAAAAAGAAAAGAAAAAAAGTGTATTTTAAAAATAATTTTAAATTTGATTTACATTTGTGTCATAAGTATATAATAACTGTATAAAGGTATTCCATTGTAATAGTCCCTTCCTTTAAGCATTTTTATTAGTCAAATATTTCTATCCATTTGGTGGATATATAGTCTAATTTAAGAATAAACTGTATCTAGCAAACATCTGATATGACATGAGTTATTGCCCACCAATGAATTCTTCATAATGTTGTATATTACACGTGTCTGTATTTTACAACCTCTTTTAATTGCTTTTTATTTCCTGACGGAGAACCTATTTTTCTTGACACAGCAAAGAAGTTACTATGAGCTCATAGCCATTGAGAAAACATGCATAAGACCTGTACACATTGAGAGGAACAAGAGGTAGGAAGTTCTATCACTAGCTGAGTAGCTACTAGTAATTGATAGCTATTGGAGAGGGAGGGGTAGTGTCTTAAAAAAGCGGTCATTTGTTGGAGGACCATAGTCCAGATGCAGACCAATACATAGGCAGCACAAGTTGTATTTGACTATGTTTGTTGCTGTTTTGATTTTTTAATATTTTTTAATTTCATTTTACATTCCAACAACAACTTTCCCTCCTGCTTGTCCTCCCACCCACCTCACCTGCCTCCAAGCCTACCACCTATCTGATCTTCCCATAGGGAGTCAACAAAGCCTGGAACATTCAGTTGGGGCAGGACCAAGCTCCCCTATCCTGTATTAAGGCTCAGCATGGTATTGCACCATAGGGATTGGGCTCCAACAAACTAGCTCATGCACCAAGGATAGATCCTGTTCCTACTGCCAGGGCCTTCTCTGTTAGTTCAAGCTTCACCACTGTCTCTGACAGATGGAGGACATAGTTTGGTCCCACAAAGACATAACAGACACAGCTGTCAGTCTAGAGTTATGAGTTTCCAGGAGCTTGGTTCATCTGTCTCTGTAGATTTCTCCATAATGATCTTGGCCTACATTGAAGATTAGAACATGATGGAACTGGGTGTGAGTGGGTAGAGGGGGGATTAGGGGAGTAATGAAAGAGAGATCTTGATAGAGAGAGCCACTATGGGGTTAGGGAGAAACCTTGTGCTAGGAAAAATCCCAAGAATCCACAAGGATGACCCCAGCTAAGACTCCTAGCAACAGTGGAGAGGGTACCCTAATTGGCCTTCCCCTGTAACCAAATTGGTGAATACCCCATCGTCACAGAACCTTCATCCAGTAACTTGATGGAATCAGATGCAGAGATCTACAAACAAGCAACAGGCCAAACTCCAGAAATCCAATTGTTTTAATTTTTTTTTAAGTGAAAGGATGCAAAGTTGGAATGGTCAGGAAGGATGGGGGACTTCAGGGGACATTGGGGAGGGAAATGAATAAGATCACAAAAAGAAATTCTCAAAGAACTATAAAAATGTACAAGTGGAAAAGGGGTGGGCAGGGTCATGAAAAGTCAGGTGTCTTGTTACTTGCCTGTGTTCTGAGCACTCAGGAGGTTTAAGCAGGAGATTTTTGAGTTACAGTGCACCCTTGAGGGTATATAGTAAGACCTTATCTCAGTTGAAAAGAAAGGAAAGAGAAGGGAAGGGAAGGGAAGGGAAGGGAAGGGAAGGGAAGGGAA
>NW_004949105.1:10405850-10411119 GCF_000317375.1 Microtus ochrogaster | reverse complement strand
GAAGGGAAGGGAAGGGAAGGGAAGGGAAGGGAAGGGAAGGGAAGGGAGATGAAAGGAAGAAGGGAAAATCAAGAAAGCATGCAAGTAGACAAAACAACACCAATACAGACCCCAGAAGTATAAGTTCAAGTCTATGTTAGGCCTTTTATCAGTCCAGCTTCCCTTAGTGAAAAGATATTTTTCTTTCTCTAGTAAATTCCTTATTAAAATTTTCTTCTTTTCTATTTTAATCAAAATTTCTTCCTTCTTATTGTTTTAACTCATACGATACCTAGTCAGGTCATATCTACTTTCTTAGTTAGAGTTACTACTGCTGCAATGAAATTGTGTGAAAAGGAAGGGGTTTCTTTGGTTTACATTTCCTTATCACTGTTCATCCTCCAAGTCAGGAAAGAAGCTCAAACAGAGCAGGAACCTGGAGGCAGAAGATGTTGCATAGGTATTGAAGGGGTACTGCTCAATGGCTTGCTTCCCATGGCTTGCTTATCTGCTTCCTTATAGACTACCCAGGACCACCACCTACCAACAGATACCAACACCTACAATGGGCTGCGCCCTCCCATCAACTACGTTAGCTTAGACTTGTCCCCTACTAGCTCTTATAAACCAAATTAACCCATTCGTTTCTCTATCTCCATTTCGATGTTCTGCCATATGACTCAGTTACCTCTGTTCTGTCCATATGACCGATATCTTTAGCGTCTAATTGGAGTCTCTCTGGCATAATTCCTGTGCTAAGATTCTGCCTCCTTTCCTCTGTCTCCCCAGAAATCCCATTTTTCTCTCCTGCCTAGCTATTGGCCATTTCATTCCTTATTGAACTAATCAAAAGGTGCCTCGAGGCAGAGATAAACAAATAGAATCAACAAATCACTAGTTAAGAAGATGCCCTTCTGGCTTGCCTACAGCCAGATTTTTGTGGAGACATTTTCTCAATTGAATTCTCTTCCTCTCAGATGACTTTGTGTTATGTCAAGTTTACATTAAACTATCCAGCACACCTACTGGCCCCTGAATACCATCTCCCAACTGTGTAGTATCTTACAGTACTAAGGATGGCACATTTCAGTATTATCCCTACAATTTTCTGAAACCCACCTTTCGACATTTGTGTAAGTAATATGGCTACCACAGCCATATTATATAAACCCCAGGAACATAGCTGTTTACATCTGCTCAGATGTCCAGAGTAAACGGTTGGTTAATAATGGCAAGTGTTGATGGAGATACGGAGCATCTCAGTCCTCCGTCCTAGCTGGGGGGAAAATATGATTCTGTGGATAAGGAGATACAACATATTGTTTCCTCCAAAACTTAATCACAAAGTGACTCCCAGGACTTTCAGGATTATGCACCAACCTGGGAAGGTCATCAAGTGCATGACCTGGCTCCTGTATGAATATTTATAGTAGCCAGGGAGAAGTGGCCCTAGTATCCACCAGCTCAAGAGTGAAAGATCAAACATGACATGTATTAACATGGAGCTACTCTACAATAAAGAAACAAACCAAGGATATTATGGTAACTGAAATAATGAAGTCCACAGGTCACCAGATATTGGTGGATTCCAATTTGAAATGTCCATCTCAGTGGAGATATGAAGTCTCATGGCAACAAGAAACTGGGAATCTGTGTACTGTAAGCAGTGGCCAGTAACTGCTGAAGGTAAACATCTTCAAAACACTGCAAAGCTGCAGCAATATACAAAATCAGCCAATAGTTAACGAAAGCTGTGACTGATAAGGTCTTATCTTAATAAATGTAGAATAAAAAAAAATTGTTAGGTAAGTAGACTTCATTTTTCATTATTTGCCTAATGGTAAAACAATTCCCCATTTCTCTTTTACATTTTATGTGCCACAATACTTGAACCTTTTAAGGTGAACTCATCAGTGAAACAAGCTAAAATGCACTTTACTGGAAAGATTCCAATTAAAGAGTAATTATCCCCTTCCTCACTTAATTTCAAAATAGTCAACGAAAGACTCCTTTCTGTGAAGTCAGATATAGATACATTATTTTACATGATACCTCTAATGATTTTAATGCTCTCTTTAAGTTACTTTAAGTTAGCAAAAATCAAGGTAGTGGAGGAAATCCCCGCGGCTGTGGGCAATATTTCAGTACGAACTTGCCTAAGTGGGAAATCATCTTTTCTTATAGAGAAACACAGTGGGAGCGATTCTTCCTGTCTACAGGTGTTTTCAGTAGACACCTTGGGAGGCTGGCAAACACTTGAAGGTAAAGCTGCAAATATCTTTTTTGGAATACATTTTAAAATACATTTAGTGTATTTTAAAGTAAACATAATTCATATATTTCTAATTCTTGACACTCAAGTCACCAACACATCAGCTTTCAAGGGGAGTTTCATGGAAAGTTTTGGATAACTTTTACTGTCTCTGAGAGAATCCAGGAAATTTTGGTTTTCGCAGTATATGTTGTGGTTCTGGTGAGTTCATTGAACTTGGATTCTAACAGGTCCTTTTGCCTGCCTCAGGCAGAGGAACAACCACACTGCTGACAATTTCAGTAAATCTGCTGTGACTCCTGATGCCATGGTGATCTCCTATGATTCAGACCACACACAGAGCTCAGAGAAGGTCAGGCCTTTCCCTTGGGTGACTAGTTCTGAGAGCACTCATTTGCATCGGTGTAGATGCCTTTCAGTGTCTGGCTTTATGATTCTGCACTTCAAAGGATTACTGCTTACTCAATACTATGAAGCATTTTATTACACTTTATTTGCTAAGTGCTAGGTACATCCTTTCCAATTTATTTTTGCATGAAGAGTAATTTATTTCTCATAAGGTGTAAAAAAATTACTACACATTTTATATATCACTGATTCCATAAAAAATGCTTCCGTGTGTGCGTTGTATTCATAGTCGGTAAAATTACCTCTAATGTTCTATAAGAAGAAGTAGTTTGGGAATAAAAGTGTGCTTGAAAGTAAGTAATTTTATTCAGCCTTTGTATTTTTGTAGTTAAATGTTTTCCTCCTGATCCAATGTACACATTAAAAATGGTTAAGTGACTCTTTACTTATTCAGCTCTTCTTTATCTTATTTTCCCAAATGAAATATTTATACTGCATTTATTACTCTGCCCATATGGAGCAGTTACTATCATGTCATCTCCAGTGTCCATTTGCAGATCAATTTCCCTTTCTAAGGTTACTTGATCTGACAATTAACAGCATGCTATTTATACAAAATTTTATCTAAGTGGATCACTATGCAGAAATTATGCCTTATAATGATATTTTCTGAGGTGTGTTCTGAAATCTTTTCCCCTTTGAATAACATCCAGAATTTATAGGGCTTATAAATGGTATGTTTACTTTTACATAATTTAAATTCCTTGCTAGAAAGGCAAATGAACTTTGTTTTCCTTCAGATAAAGTCTACATTGTATGTTTTAATGGATTAAATAGTCATTTGGGGAACGAAATTGTTAGCTTTCACTATGTGCTGTCAGTGATATGCTCGTTAATGGAATGGGCATTTACAACATGAAATTATCAATAAATGCAGTATGTACACCAGTTAACCTTTGCCCTTGTCTATCTATGACCAGAAAATATAACAATTGCATCTTTAAGGATACAAGAAAATATTACAGCATGGGTAACATCTATGACTCTGTGGTAGTCTCAAATTTGTGATTGCCCCAAGATTAAAAATAGGTAATTTGACTGTGGTGGACTATGATCATGAAAGTGGCCTTTAAAAAAAAGATATATAGGATTTTATCTAGTACTATGTTCACCCACCATTGATTATCAACAGCTTCCTTTGTCTGCTTAAATGAAGAAGAAGCAACTGTCCCACGTTTCTATTTTTCTTAATTTTTATTATTTGTTTGAGAATTTTTTTTTTCGAGACAGGGTTTCTCTGTAGTTTTTGGTTCCTGTCCTGGAACTAGCTCTTCTAGACCAGGAAGGCTTCGAACTCACAGAGATCGGCCTACCTCTTCCTCCCGAGTGCTGGGATTAAAGCCGTGTGCCACCACCGCCCAGCAGAGAATTTTTTACAATGCATTTTTGACCATACCTAGCTCTCCACTAAGTACCCAGAGATCTACCCTTACTTCTAGTTCCACCCACCTTTGTGTCCTCCTTAAAAAGTTAAATTTATTTTGTACTATCCATTTGGGTATGTGTCTTCCAATAGAGCATGGGGCCCCAACCTGACTTTCCCTCTTCTATCAACTGCCAATAGCTTCTCAGCTAAAAGTGAGACTTCATTAACATTCTCCTAATGCTATATTGCTATTTTCTATTTAGTTTGAGGTTGCACATGTCTTGTCTACACAATCACATTTACCATGAGGAGAGGCATTGACATCCCATTACAAAACAACTCCATATATAATAAATAATTTATATATAAGATTTTATATAACTTATGGAATAGGTTCACATGTCAATTTTCAAAATTATTTTAGCATTATTTATTCATGTCCATATTACCTCATCTACCATGCCCTCCCATCTCTTCCCCCAATTTAACCCTAGTTGCTCCCAAATTCTCAGTTTAATCTTTATTCCAGTGCATTCTATCTAAAACAGTGAAGCGGCTTAGTGTCTCAGGTTCATTACTAAGGGTGTGAATGGGAAGGACTATTGCCAGAATCCTGGCTGCTCAAATGTAGCTTTGCTCATTATTCAGTAGCACAACACTGTCATAATTTTTATTTGTATGAATTGAGTTTATATATTGCATTTTTAATGTGGAGATCCTGGAATTTTAGTCATAGCAGCCTGGAAATGAGCTATTTCACTGGTCTCCACTCCCTTATTTCCCCTCCTCCGCCTCCCCTATCACTGAATATCATTCAAAGACTCACAGTGTGTCTCTAATCAGTTTAGAGTATGCATTTTCAAATTTCATCATTTTACAAATATTCCAGAGAAGGCACAAGAATTTTTGTAAATATTTTTTTTCAATGTGTTGTTTATAAAAGTTTAATGGTTAAGGTTCCTTTTCTATTTCTTATTTTTGAAAGAGCTGTGATGATATTTATCTGCAATTGTATTTATTTTCTTTAAATAAATAATATGTGGTTGTAGTAATATGAGCGGCAGAGCTACGTCCCCAGCACCCCGGCCGCCTGCATGGCTAGCTTATGCCCAAAATAATTACATGGACACTGTATTCATTTAATCACTGCTTGGCCATTTCTATCTAGCCTCTTCTAGGCTAACTCTCGCACCTGGACTAGCCCATCTCTAATAAGCTGCTGTAGCCCACAAGGTGGCTTACCA
>NW_004949105.1:10403915-10405750 GCF_000317375.1 Microtus ochrogaster | reverse complement strand
CATCGCGTGTGCCTCAGAGAGCAGAGCTCTCGCCTCTGCCCGCAAGAGTGGAGCATCGTGTCTCTCTGAGGCGTCTGCTCCCGAGAGGAGAGCTGTCGAGTCCCTGTCTGAGGCGTCTTACCTCACTTCCTCTTCCTCCCAGCATTCTGCTCTGTTTACTCCTCTCACCTTATGTTTTAACCTATCAGGGCAAGCAGCTTCTTTATTTAATTAACCAATGACCTTCCTCCATCATGTGGTAGAATTCTTTGCCTGTATTTGTCAATGATATACTGATATTATCTGTAAAAGTTGTATTTATAAAACTTTGTTTAGTTCTACTTCACAATAATTTCATCCTAAAAATAATGAGAGATGTTTAAATTCAATAAATGTTTGTTTCATCTCAAAGTTCTTTGTGGTTCAATCTCATATTTAAGAACATTTGTTGTTTGGTAGGTCAATAGAGGAGCTGGAGAGATGGCTCAGCAGTTAAGAACACTGTTGGCTCTTCCAAAGGTCATAAGTTCAGTTCCTAGCAAACACATAGTGGCTCACAACCATCTATATTGAGATTTGGTGCCCTTTTGAGGAAGAGATCTGGTCAGTCATCCTCAACAACTTAGACCATGAAATCCAATATGGACAAGTTTAACAGAATCACCATATACCCATATACAGGCTGCCCATGCATGCTTCAGCATTGTCAGGGCATACATTTCTTTCTCTCTCTTTTTTTTTCATTCTAGTAGACAGAGCGATAAGGGGGAAAATAAATCAAACTTTTGTGTCCTTCAAGACTGTTTTAGAAGATGTTTTTCCATATTAATTAATACCATAAAATGGATCTATCTCTCTATCTTTCTATCTAACTACCTATTGTCTTTTTATGATTTAAATTTAAACTGCATATGTACCAATCTTATACCTGCATATGTTTATGACATTTTCATACCTATTTAGAACATATGTGCAACCTTTCTATCATAGTGCACATGCACTAGGAAGCAACGGTAGGAGATGGTAGGAAAATACAATTTCCCACACTTAATTTTGAGGCCAGAGAACATCACTCAGAAATCATCAGTATTAAAACTGGCATTTCATTAGTTTACTTGCAATTTCAGTAAGTAGAGTGAACAAACATTGTCATATGTTACATTACTAATAGTTCACAGATATAAATGTACGTTTAATATCATTTCAATTATTACCCCATAGAATTTCCTTAGGAATGTATTATTACATAAGTTCACAATATCTGTAGGCTTTACACTTTAATTTTGTATATATGCTCAGGTCAAATACTAAGTAAAAAATATTTTACCTGTAATTTATAAAATAATATTGAGAGGACGGAACCCGGTCGCAGAAGGCGGACAGAGGATGCCCCCCGCAGCCGGTGGGGTCCGGCTGGGAACCTAGCGGCAGCAAAGGACCCAGGCCGCAGGCGGCGGGAACTGTTCTGGCAGCAGATGCAGGCTGCAGGAACCACGCGCAACACCGAGAGCAGATCGCCCCAACACAATTAAATCAAAGAGGTAGGCCTTTGGTTGGCGAAGTCCCTGGCAAAGGAGGAGCCAGGCCCTATTCCTGAAGACCCTTCTGAGGGGTGAGAGGGACCTAGGCCCCCCAGCAGGAACCAGGAAACAGAGCAAGGGCATTTTGTAAGAGGAGCCCCTGGCCATCAGGGAAACCTGAACCAGTTTTAAAAGACCCTTTAGATAGCATCGATAGGAGGAGATGGGCAGACGCCAAGGCAAGAATTCACCCAATAATCTGAAAAACAGCATGAAAACACCAGAACCCAATGATCCTACAACAGAAGGTCTTCAACACCCTAACACTTCTTTCCT
>NW_004949105.1:10401225-10402380 GCF_000317375.1 Microtus ochrogaster | reverse complement strand
GACAAGGCTGTCCACTCTCTCCATACCTCTTCAATATAGTGCTTGAAGTTTTAGCAATAGCGATAAGACAACATAAGGGAATCAAGGTGATTCGTATCGGAAAAAAAGAAGTTAAGCTCTCGTTATTTGCAGATGATATGATAGTATACATAAGCGACCCCCAAAACTCTACCAAAGAACTCCTATAGCTGATAAACACCTTTAGTATTGTGGCAGTATACAAGATCAAATCCAACAAATCAGTGGCCTTCCTATACACTAAGGATAAGGAAACAGAAAGGGAAATTAGAGAAGCATCACCTTTCACGATAGCCACAAATAGCATAAAATATCTTGGGGTAACTCTGGCCAAGGATGTGAAAGATCTCTTTGACAAGAACTTTAAGTCTTTGAAGAAAGAAATTGAAGAGGACACCAGAAAATAGAAGGTTCACCCTTGCTCCTGGATTGGGAGGATCAACATAGTAAAAATGGCAATTTTATCAAAAGCAATCTATAGATTCAATGCAATTCCCATCAAAATCCCATCAAAATTTTTCTCAGATCTGGAGAAGACAATAATCAACTTTATATGGAAAAACAAAAAAAACAGGATAGCCAAAACAATCTTATACAACAAAAATTGTCTGGAGGCATTACCATCCCTGACTTCTAACTCTACTACAGAGCTACAGTATTGAAAACAGCTTCGTATTGGCATAAAAACAGAGAAGTCGACCAATGGAATCGAATAGAAGACCCTGACATAAACCCACAAACCTATAAACACCTGATTTTCAATAAAGGAGCTAAAAGTATACAATGGAAAAAAGAGAGCATTTTCAACAAATTGTGCTGGCAAAACTGGATGTCAACCTGTAGAAGAATGAAAATAGATCCATATCTATCACCATGCACAAACTCAAGTCCAAATGGATTAAAGACCTCAATATCAGACTGAACACACCGAACCTGATAGAAGAGAAAGTGGGAAGTATTCTACAACACATGGGCACAGGAGACCACTTCCTACGTATAATCCCAGCAGCACAGACATTAAGGGCAACATTGAATAAATGGGACCTCCTGAGACTGAGAAGCTTCTGTAAAGCAAAGGGCACTGTCACTAAGACAAAAAGGCAACCCACTGACTGGGAGAACATCTTCACCAACGCC
>NW_004949105.1:10380074-10400097 GCF_000317375.1 Microtus ochrogaster | reverse complement strand
GGAGGGGGACTTGATTGGGGGAGGGGGAGGGAAATGGGTGGCGGTGGCGGGGAAGAGACGGAGATCTTTAATAAATAAATAAATTATGAAAATAATATTGAGAGAATGTTAAAATATGAAACTGATGGGTTTGTTTTACCCAACTTTTGTGACTATATACTAAGAAGCTTGCCTAATAATTCGGTCTTAAATATTTTTGACAATACAAAGCTCTCCTAGTCCAATAACATTGACTCTGGTCTCCTTTCTCCAAGAGCAGGACCATATTTTCCGTGAGCTATTTTCAGATGCATCACCATCTGCAACTGGGTGATTAGTGAAGTTCAGGAATGTGTTTCCTATGCTTCATCCCTATTGGCCGCTTATATTACTTTATTATTTTAATTGGAAAGACTGATTTTCATTGTAACTATTATATGCCATTTGTATGTTAAAACACAACCTCAAATATTCATGTGCTTTGAAATTGCAGTATCATTTTGAATGATAGTATTCTGAGATTAATCTGAGGTATCACTAAGTGTTCCTGGAATGGGGCTGTGCTCTGTGGTGGTAAAGGAAAGGGAAGTTACATCTCAATGTTAACTGACTAGAACATGACAAGTAAACAAGTTTAATTGTGTTATTCACCTCATTGACTTTAATGAGTCAATAATAGATGTAATAGGCACCTCAGGACCAGATGGCACAGGGTAAAAAGTCCCCATGAAATGCCATTTTTTCATCTCAAGTATCTGATAAATATGTTAACGTCCTGGACGATGGCAATTGCTAAAATTTCTTAGCAGCTGGTCAGTCAGTCTCCACGGCAGGGACTGCCAATTGCTGTTTATAGCTCACATTACCCCTTTACATTTGTAGATATAGTGTGTGTGAATTTTTCGTAATGCTCTAGCTAATTAATTGTATAAAATGTGCATATGTATTTTAAAAAAAATTAGCAGGAATTGGCTATAATAAGTCATATCAAATAATTGTTAAAAAATACATATGTTTTAAAAATTTATCAGGGATTGGCTAAAATTAATCATACTGATAATTGTTAAAACATACATGTGTCTTTAAAAATTCAGTAAGGACTGACTAAAATGAATCATATGTTGAACTTTGTACATGAGCTGCAATCTGATCTGAACTGATAAACACCAGTATGCACTAGGGGAAATGACCATTTCATTCCATATAACCTTAGAGTATGTTTTAAGAAGAAACTTTAGTTGTTGCTTCTGACACTAAATAAGACTTATTTAATAAATAGAAAGAAATTAAATAGTTTTCTTGTGAGTAATATCTAAAAGCCAATGTAATAGTACATGCTTGCCACAGCGATATTTTCTTTTAGTCTTAACGCATAATTTTGTTTATGGAGAAGTAAATAAATACTTACCTTATATTTAAACATTATATCAGAAGAAATATAGAAGGCCAAAGCTCTGCCTATCTATATTCAAAGCTATAAACCACATCACATGACACTGTTCAGAGGAAAAGTCCCTCTCTGGCTTCTCTTCAGCTCATCTTTTTGTAGTTTGGGATTTATTTGCATGGATTTAGCATTGAATTGGTTTTTTTTATTGGTATTCTTGCTAGCACATTTCACAATTAAAATGCTGTGGTTTCTGATAAAATAAAAGTTCATTGTACTATCTACCTAAGAAAGGATGTATTTGAAAATTTTATATGTGAGACTTTGAACTTGTATCACTTTGTATCTTCTAGATAAATAGGAACACGATACTTCTGGTTTTGGTAAGTCAGGGGATTTAGAATAAAGAAATGTCAAAATTGATTGTTTTATAACCTATAATTTAATATTTGTTTTATTTTGCAAAATTAATTCCAATTTCTGAAAATAATGATGTATTCATCAAAATATTGAAAACCTCAGTGAATATTAAGAATTTATTAAAACATTGTAGGAACTTTAGCAAACAGGCTGTACTGTTATAGACACAGGAACACAATGAAGGAATTTGAAATTTGTTTCTTGACTCAACTTTGTGCAATAACTACTTATTATTTCATATATGTTGTTAGGTTATAAATTTGATTTATTATCACTGAATTTGAAGACATAGACTGCAGTCTAAGACACATAAAAACTATAAATGTTTGCAATATGCTATGGGAATGCATAGTTATATCCACAAATACGCATTTGTGAAAAGGTAAAATACAACAGTATTAGAAAACTTGTATGACAATAGGCAAGAGTTTAAAATACAAAAGACACTAAATGTGCAACACAGAATAAAACAATGCTTCCCCTAATTAAACAATAGACAAGACAAATGAAGATAGCAATTTGTGTGGATAAGCTCTCAACAATATGTCTAAAGAAAAAGTGAACCTGCCACGATGCAGTGTCTATCTGTGATTTCTGCTTTGTTTCTCTTAGAGTATTAGTGAGATATTTGGAAAAGATATTGTTGTGTTAATGTCACTCTTTCAGTTTTTAGAACTGCATTTATGTCCTAAAATAATCTCTTCATTTACAGTTGAAAGCTGAAATATTTAATGATAAAAGAGTATCAGATATGCCACATCTAAATGGTTTTGGAAAAAGTATGTTCATATGTGTGTATTCATTATAGTACTTAACAAAATTCAAACTTCAAACATAAACTATGAAAGAGAATTGTCATGAGAAGGAGTTAAGTGGGAATATGCACTGTAGGACAAACCAAAGGACATGTGTCAATGGGTATTAAGACTGAGCAGGTGCAAACACATCACTAATTGGCTTCTTTACAAATTCAACAAATAGACCAAAATACAACATTTTTGTTCTTTTTTTCCCCCTGGAAAACTGTAAAAGCCATAACCTAACTGGAAACAAACCTAAAATCCATAAAATGTATACTGGAAAAATAACTGGTGGTATACTGGGTATCAGTTAAATTTCTCAACCCAGGGACAGAATTCCTGATACAATTTAAAGGGACCAGAGTTTATTCTGACTCATCATTTTAGAGTGTTATATCCATGGTTACGAGGTCCCATATACTTTGATAGAATATTCTGACCAATGGAAGATTATAGTGGTGAAAAAAAGTTCTTCATTTATCAAATAAGAACAGAGAATAATATACACTAAGATCAAGCCCCTAAAATCCTATTTCCTCCTTCTAGGTCCTATTTCCCAAATGCTCAAACGTCCTAATAGCAATACCAGAAATATAACGAACAATAAAAATAAATCTATCTAAAAAACATTTCAAAATTGAGTTACAAATATAGCTTAGGAACATGTCGTGATTTAGATATGAATTATTATTAAGTATTCCCCTACTTAAGACTCAAAAAATAGAGAAACTGTGTTATGTGGTGAATCTAGTCACTGAGAAAAGTGATGTGATCATGGCGGGCCTGCCTTTATTCATAAAATAAACAGTTGGAGCATTCCTATGTGTTAGGCTAGCAGAAGGCAAACCTTGTCAAAGGAAAGAACTCATTGTAATCACTGCATTGAAGTGTAACTTTTGCCTTGTCCTGCCTTGCATATTTGTCTACTTGCTAGCCAGCAGGTTAGAACTTTTCTCTGACATTATTATTATACTCTCTTGCCCCTAAGATGATCTACTTTATTACAATCTCAAGGCATTGGAACAAGGTAAATATAGAATAAACCTCTGAAGTAATGAACAAAATGAGAATTTTCTTCTTTTAAATTGCTTCTTTCAGGTAATTGACAAAGCAACGAAAACGGGAACAAACATAGATGGACTCTATGTTGCAATTCAAGTAAGCATTCTGCTTGTTTCACCAAATTGCATGGATTTATCTGTCAAAATAACAATCAGCCAAGGAATAAGTAGTATGTAGACACATAGTTTATCATTTTTGTGTGATTTGAAATAATTAAGAAATCTATATATGAAGACATCATTTTGGGTTCTGGCAACACCAAGTTTCAAAGTTGAGACACAACTGGGGGGTAAGAAGAGTGTCATCTAAAGGTTGGAAATATTCCATTTCTTGACCTGAGATTATAGGTTAGCAAATGTTTTCAGATTGAAACAAACCATTGAACTGTGTAAATGTTTGTGTTTTCTGTTCTGTGAAATTTTTAAGTAAAAGCACATAAATACATTCTAAGCAACATCCAAGTTCATTGTTTTAGTGTGCAAACACTCTTATGAAACAGTCTCTTATGAAACAGTCACTGTTTTAAGATTTTTGAATTAACCTTTCAGGTAAAGAAAGGCATCACGTCTTCTTGTATATCCCTCAAAGTGGTTCCATCCTGGCAGAATCTCCCTCATGAATATGATCAGTTTTTTTACCTACTAGTGCAACAAAATAATGTTGCAAGTTTTATATTTTTATATTGGATTTATTCTAAGAGTGATAGTCTTCTACTTTTCATGAAAGCAAGAACCAATGCCTGCTATGACATTTGGTTCAAAAACTCTTGAGGAACGCAGCATCTCATGTTTTTAGATATACTACTATTTGACATATCATAAAACTATAATAGTCATTTTAAGCCTTAAGTGAATATAAATACAGCAAAGTATACCTATTTGCTACATTAAAAAATATCAAAATCTTCTTGAACTTAAATGTGGTGATATTTCATTTGTATTTTAATGAATAAAGCTTGCCTGAAGATCAGAGAGTAAAATAACTGCACTGATCACCCTTACAGACCAAAATGGTGACACACACCTTTAATCACAGTAACCACACTACTAGCCATAGGAACCAGGTGGTGCATTCCTTTAATCCCAGTGGTACCCACCTTTAACCCCAGCCCTAGAGAGGATTATAAAATGAGAGGAGGCGGCTCACAGTCTCAGTCTCATTCTGAGATTCTTGGAGACAGGATAGCCATTTTGGACTGAGGTAGAGGTAAGAACCAGTGGCTAGCTGTTTTGCTTTTCTGTTCTTCATGTTGAACTCCAATTTTTTCTCTCTGTGTGTTTTTATTAAAGATGCTTCATTTAAAAAGAACCTGATCAGGGATCTGTCATAATGCCTTAGTTATGATTGCTATGAAATTCTATTGCTGTGAAGAGATGCCATGACGATGGCAACTGTTACAGAAGAAAGTCATTTAATAGGAGTGGCTTACAGTTTCAGAGGTCTAATATATTATTATCTATTCCTTAGTGGGGTGGCAATCTCTATTCAACACCCAGGGTTTTTAAAAAAAATTAATAATCCATGAATGCAGTGAAGTCTTAGGAAAAATTCTTATCCATTTGAGGGCTAGATTTTTTTTTTCTATCCGGGGGAAAAATAAGGAAACACATGCTTTCTGATGGTAAACTTCTTTTTTACTTGATCTTAAAAGTGCTCTCTGAGCATCTCTCTGTCTCCACACAACTACATATCTGTATCCACCCAGCTACATATCTCCACACTGCCATGGCTATCATCTCATTTACATAACTTTCTCACAATACAGTGCTTTACACAGTTCCTTGATACTCTCACACAGTTCTTTCCACAGTTCCTTTGCATAGCAGCAGCTCTTTCACACAGCACTCTTTCACTCACACACATGTGCGCATGCACGTGCATGCACGCGCGCGCACACACACACACACACACACACACACACACCTTTCACTTACATTCTGCACAGGTCTTTTCCCAGCACCTCCCTACGTAGTTCTACTGAGCTTCCTCCTCTACAGTGCCTCTGCTCCTCTTTTTTTTTTAATTTATTTATTTATTGAGGATTTCCGCCTCCTCCCCGCCACCGCCCCCCATTTCCCTCCCCCTCCCCCGGTCAAGTCCCCCTCCCTTATCAGCTCGAAGAGCCATCAGGGTTCCCTGACCTGTGGGAAGTCCAAGGACCGCCCACCTCCATCCAGGTTTAGTAAGTTGAGCATCCAAACTGCCCAGGCCCCCCCAAAGCCAGCACGTGCAGTAGGATCAAAAACCCATTGCCATTGTTCTTGAGTTCTCAGTAGTCCTCATTGTCCGCTATGTTCAGCAAGTCCGGTTTTATCCCATGCTTTTTCAGATTCAGGCCAGCTAGTGAGTAGCCCTTGGCCATGCACAAAGCTCTAGGTTGGTGAGGATTTTAGAGAGAAAGTAAACAGTTGGCTGAACCTTGAGACCGTAACATCAACTGAGCCTGGGATTGTGGTTTAAAAAAAAATCAGTTGCTAAGAAAGTTACGTCTACTAAAGTTGCTTCAAGCTCTGACCTTAAATCAACAACAAACACCTGGGAAAATGACCTTTTATAATTGTCTCTAGGGGCAACCGGATAGTCATCTTCAGGGGTAACCAGTCTGCTTTGAATCAGCTCTAAAGCCCAAAATTAGCTCTTTCATTATTCTCCCCACCTGTCTGGCCCCCAACCCAACGAACCTGATTCCTCATAAGAGAGCACCCAATAATGGGTGGAAGCAGATGCAGAGACCAACAGCCAAACACTGGGCAGAACTCTGGGAGTCCTGTTAAAGACAGAAAAGAAGCATGGTAGAAACAAGGGTGGTCAAAGTCATGGCAGGAGAACCCACAGAGACAGCTGACCTGAGCTCATGGGACCTCACACATTCTGGACCAAAACCTAAGGAGCCTACATGAGACTGACTTAGTCCTTTGCTTGTGTGTGATAGTTGTGTAGCTTAGTCTGTTTGTGGGTCTCCTAGAAGTGGGATCAGGACCTGTCTCTGGTGCTTGAGCTGCCTTTGGGAACCCAATCTCCAACTTTGATTGGGGGGAAGGAGCGGGTGGTTACTATTGGGAGAAGGGAAGCTTGTTCCTGAGTCAACTTAATATTCCATGCTGCACTGACTCCATGGGAGGCTAGAGGCTTTCTGAATGACCGAGGAGGAATGGATGGGGGGAGGGTGGAAGGGAGACAGGGCTGAGAATGGGAGGAGAGGAGGGAGGAGAAACTGTGGTCAATATGTAAAAAAAAAAAAAGAAAAAAAAGAATAAAAAAAAAACAAAGAAAAGGAAAATGTTGATTGCCTGTCCACATCAGAACTTATCCATGCACATCTAAGCAGAGTTCATAGATAGCATCTCTGTGAGAATAAAAATGTAATAAGGTACTTAGTATTCACTAATTTTAAACATTAAAAATATAGCAGTTATTAAAGGTTACTACAAAGAGTAGATGCTATAATCATATATTACTGAAATTGTTACAGAATAATCTACTGTAATACATTAACAATTATGAAAGAATACTAATCCATATTACCAATTCCCTTGAAACATGGTATAAGTATAGGTATATTTGATCTTCAAAAAATAACTATTAAAACTATTTACAAAAGTAAATATATGTTAAAGCAAGTTTAAAAGCAGTTCCAGTTAACTTGTAAAAATATTCACGATCCATAGAAAGAATGCTAGAAAATATACCTAAGAAATAGAGGGGCACAATTTGGGAGAGATGTAAATGAATACATGAGGTATGTGTGTTATGAAATGCTCAGAGAGAGAGAGTGCACCATGGGGAAAAGGGGCTGTGGTTTTATTGGACAAAGTAGTTTTCTCCCAGCAAATTTAGTTACTTTTCCCTTCATAGTAGCAGAATAACTGACAAAATCATCTGAAGTAAGGGGGAGATTGTTTTTGTTCACTGTTTGAGGGAGAATACGCCATATTGAGAAAGCAATGGCAGTATGGGCAAGAGGCAACTATTTACATGGTCTTACAGTAAGGAGGTCAAATGTGATGAATGCTGACACCCAGCTCACTTACTCCTTTGTATTCAGCCTAGGGCTCCAACCCATGGAATGCCACCTCCCCAGTGGGTGCCTCTCTCCCTTTAACTGACTGAATGTAGAGAAACCATCAAAACCTACCATGAGACTTGTCCGTTCAGTGACTTGGGAATCTGCTAAGTTGACAATCAATATTAAATCAATATTAAGACTATATCGGAAAAATTTTAGCAATAATGCTGAAATTATAAATATTTGATTTTTTTCTTAATGAATGTTGCCTGCATGAGTTTTAGTCTCTTCATGTGTACAATGATGAATCAAGTTCTCAGAAGACCTAAACAAGTGGAATCATAATGCGCCGAGGAAATCCAGGGTTGGTTTTTTTTGTTTTTGATTTTTTTTGAGATATTCAGTATATATTCCTTATCAAGAGTCACTGCTGAGCAATGACAAACCATGGCTTCTTACTCCTACCTAACCACACCTGAGAAACATTGACTCCCCTCCCGATCCCTGTCTTCTTTCCACCCTGACAAACCTCTGTTAAATATCAATTCACTCTTAACCTTCTTTGGTGATTTTAGATTCTACATGTGTGGTTTTCTATCAATGTGGCACATATGAAAGTCTTCTGGGAAAAGGAAACCTCAAGTGAGAAAATGCTTCCATAAGATTAGACTGCAGGCAAACCGATATGGCATTTTCTTAATTGGCAGTTGGTGTAGAAAGGCCCTGGTACCTTTAGGGTGGTGTTATCCATAGACTGCAGGCCTGGTGTGAAATAAGAAAGCAGGCCTGTCAGATAAAGCCAATAAAAGAACTCAATTGTTTCTGTTCCAGTTCCTGCCTCCAAGTCCTTGCCTAGAGTTTCTTCCCTCCCTTACCTCAGTGATAGAGTGATACTGGAAATTATAACCTGATATCAAATCTTTCCCCTGCAAGACCCTTTTGGTCAAGGTGTTTTATCAGAACTTGAAAATCCCTGGCTAAGACATGCATGTGACATTTGTCTTTTGTGCCTAGCTTATATCTCTTTTAATATAGAGATCTATGTTCTCACTCTGTTGTAAATGGAGGATCCCATCTTTTTACGACTGAATAAAACTCTGCTGTGTTAATGTACAACTATTCTTTATCTAGCCATCTATTTATGGATATTCTTTTAGTTAAGGAACACTAGTCATAGGTACTGAGTACCTTTTCCAATGGGTAAAATAACAGCTTCATAATCACTAACATCAACCTGTTTTTAATAAGAAGGTATTGATTTAAAACTTTGAAATGACTTGGAAACTTTTTGAAGGCATATATCATTCAAAGATTAAAAACAATTCTATACAAATTATTTTTCTTGCTTTTGAAAGTTAAAAAAAAATAATATTGCTGACCAAAGAAATCTGATAAGGAGGTATATAACTCAGGGGTCTTTGGTTGGATCTTGGAACGTAGAAGAAGAGGCATACTTTGAAAACTAAAAATGTAAATCACCAACAGGGGTTCTGGCTCATGAAGGTTGCTGTTAAACACGCTCTGATTCCTGACTTCCCACACACATGTGTTACTGACACCAGCAGGACATAGGACATCAAAGTTGTTGGGAGAGCGATTCTGTCTTGGAATCACTCTGTTCTTTCCACATGAATCTCCATTTTAAAACCAAAACTTTCACACAGGAAACCAAACATTTATATTCTGCATTTCTGTTCTTTTTATTGCAATTTTGGGGAGCATTACCTCAGTTTATGTCGATTTATATAGTACATTAAATGCTGTAAATTACCATAAAGTGAAATAACACATCACGCAGTGATGTTGGAACCATAAATCATTACTATTTCCTGCTGCAAACAGATGTTCTTATTTTTAGGCTCATGTCAGAATTCATTTTGTTCTTCCAGACTGTGGAGGCAAACTTTAGATTTTCTTGTTATCAAAATGAAGTATTATACTCATGCTGCCATTTATAAGCCGGTAAAATGGGTTCCACAGACAGTCAAGGTGGATCAAATTGCTTGCATCCTTCTTACCCAAATGGCTGCACATATGTCAGAAGTTAAATTAGCAACACCAAAGCTGACAGACTATGAATGATTATCTTATTTGACTTCATTAAGCAAAGATGACATTTAACTTCTCTCAAAGGTGATCACACCTAATATAAGCAGAGAGGGTTTTAGTAAGGAGCTTCTAGGTATTGCCCATAAAATCTGGCTGGCTGACTCCTTCCTTGCCTTTGAGGATCAAGCAATGCCATTGGTCAGAAAAAGGAGATATTGGAGAACCAGTTGGGATTTAATTCATTCTCTTTTCTTAAGGATCATCATATTTTCCTCACCAATCTTCCCTCTGCCCCTTCTCACCTTGTTTAACTGATAACTACACTCATAATTCATGCTCGGGTTCATGCCTTCATGCCCTTCCCCCAGTTCCAGCATTATCCTACCTCATCACGTATTTTCTGCTTATACCTTCATGTATCCTCTTGGTCTCTCTCCTCCCTTTCCCTCTCTTTTCTTCTCTCCATAAACCCTTTCACGCGCCTAGTGAGTTTGTTTAAAGCCTGCACAAGGTTGGGTATAGGTCACCTGCTGTGCATAGGGAGCTCTCAGCGGTTCCATCCTCAAAGGAAATTTACTGTCTATTCTCTAGCATCTATCCATTGTCAGTGGCATCCTAGCTATGGGATTCCTCCCGCCCCTTGATGGCATTTGCTCCGTCTTGACCCTGCGGGCCTTGAGCCTACACTGTAGAATTTGAACCTGTCCTTTGTGTCTCTGTGCCTGTTTCCCCTCTAACACGTCAACTCTTCTATTCTTCTCCACTCTCTGTTTCTTTATGTTTTTCTACAGAAGATAGCACTATTGTTTGGAGCCATCTTATTTCAAGTCTAAAAACAAAACCACATGAAAAAAACATCACTTTGTCTTTCTGTCATTGTAAGATAGGAAACTTTTCTAGAATTATTGCTGAGATGTGTGAACTGTGCTAAATATAAACATTCAAGCTATAGGACAATTGAAGAATTTATTTTAAATTCTTGATCAGCATACCAGATCAATTGTTGGTGTATTAAATCACCTACAATAGGACCACTTCTGCAATTTTAATTTTTTTCACATGTATATATTTTAAGTAGATAGTTTATACTAAAGATTACATCAGATTTAAGACACTACATTGCTAATAATTCTCCATTTATATAGCTATAGTGATAATTTATTTGTATTTTAATAAATAAAGTTTGCCTTAAGATCAGAGAATAGAACTGCCCCATTAGGCAGCCTTACAGACCAGGTAGTGGTAACAGATACCTTTAATCCCAGTAGCCACAAAAGTTTGTTATAGAAACCAGCTGGTGCATGCCTTTAATCCTAGTGGTACACATCTTTAATCCCAGCCCTAGAGAGGAATATAAGATAGGAGGAGACAGATCACTGATACAGTCTCATTCTGAAATTCCTGGAGGCAGGATTGCTATTTCAGACTGAGGTCTAGGTAAGAGAGTGGTTGCCTATTTTGCTTTTCAAATATTCAGGTTGAACCCCAATTTCTATTTCTGAGTTTTTATTAATCATGTTTCATATAGCTACCATGTATAAGTCTTAGTATCATCAACTGTCCTATATCATATTTCTTCATAAAAGTGGAAACTTTTCCATAAAGTATAAAAAATTTAAATTGGGGAAAAGATAAATGGTATCAACTTCAAAAGTTCAAATACTAATTCACACTTTGTCATAGGTCAAATATTGAGATGGTCACAAGGCTTAAATGAACAACTTTCCCATTTTTGCTAATTTTTAACATTTCACATTCAAAAATATTTACATTCTATATACACACATGCCACACACACAAACACCACACACATATACATGAGCACACAGACAAACAACACACACACATACAACACACAGAGACACACAAACATCCACATGCACAATGACCACACTTATATACACACATACAACACACACAAACTACACATACACAACCATACACACATGTAGTTGAACAAATATTAAAACCAACTTAACATAAGCAGACTTGTAATCAGATTTAGCTTTCCCTCCACTACCAAAACCATCTTGTTTCTGCTTATATGACCTATAGGTATTGTTGAACCTTCTGCCCAGATTGTTTGACTCCCTAATTTTAATGTCAATCTGTTTTCCTCTCTCTTCTGGCACTCAGGGGACTCTAAGTCACATATATTTATTTTATATTTTGTTATAATGGCTAGTATAACTCTTATTTTTGTTATTTGATATATGCTGGGCCTACCACTCCTTCACAGTCATGGTCTACATGTCTTTACCATGACACCTTGAAAGTTAAAGTTCACACATGATAAGCAACCTGACTGCTCTTCCATACATTGTAATATTTTTCCAGGATTTATTTTATTTATTCATAATTTATCAACTGACCATATGCTATAGCTTGAGCACCCATTTAGTTCTGTGCAATCTGTATGCAGACTATGTAATTTTGCTATAATTTCTAATTAAACCAAAGGTAAATAGCACCATGCCATTGTAGAGGAATTGATCATATTTCAACATGTATTTGTTGAATATTGACTCTTGCACAGTCTTATTTAGACATGATTACAGATATGTCATATCTTGACCATAGTAGGGAAATACATGAAAAAGGATTCTGGGAGACAGAAGGCAGCATGGTTATTGTAACTGTAATAACATATGCTTGCTTAAGATGGTTGAGGCCAGTCCTGACTAACAATTCATATTATTGTATCAACTAAGCAGGTGCAGTCACCAGACTAATTCTACACGTGAGCAATCCTAGATTCTATGTATTCCAATAGTGTTTGCAAAGTCCGCATTCAACTAGTCTTGAACAACGGGGAAGTTTCATATTGTCATGAAACATTATATAGATATATGAAATTGTCAAAGAATATATAAAAATAAATGTTAATATTTTACATACACATTCGATTCTTTTGCTTTAAAAGGTAAAATGGGAAATTTATTGTATTTATATTCTACTACAGACTAAATATAAATATGAATGACAGTAAGCCATTATACTCAGAATAATCTTACAATCATGTAAGATAGGCATTATCTGTTACTTTGAGATTTAAACCATAATGATTGCATGACTGAATTGCCAAGGTCTGTGTAGTGATGGGAGCAGCAGCGGATATTTTACTAGTTTATTTTGGTTGATTTTCCTTTTTCAGTGCATGGAATCAAACAGAAGTCTTTCATAATTTAGGTAAGTACTCTACCAGGAAGCCACACTACTCTTTCAGAGCAATGTGTAATCCTAATTAATGTAAAGGCCACACTTTCACTAGGCCTTCAGATTATTGAAATTAGAATGCACACATTGCTGAGACAGAAGAGGGAGCTATTAGAAAGTATCACTAGTTTATACATGTGTGGAGAAAATTAAGAACTAACATTTTTATTCAGAGTTATTCCTAACAAGTTTCACTTTCTTGCACAGATTAGCCATGATTTAGGATTGCTTTACTTAGTATAAATATGATTTGAGGCACACTGTTGTGTAAATAGATACATTGTCTGATGATGTGGGAGTGTCATATATCAATCTGTTGATTTCATTGGTTAAGCAATAAAGAAACTGCTTGGCCCTGATAGGTTAAAACATAGGTGGGAGGAGTAAACAGAAGAGAATGCTGGGAGGAAGTGGAAGTGAGTTCAGAGACACCATGCCCCCCTCTCCTGGGCAGACGCACGCGATGAAGCAAGCTGCCAGGTCAGACATGCTGAATCTTTCCCAGTAAGACTGGTACTACAGAGTTTATTAGAGATGGGTTGATCGGGATATCAGAATTAGGCAGTAAGGGCTAGAGCTAATGGGCCAAGCAGTGTTTAAAAGAATACAGTGTCTTTGTAATTATTTCGGTGCATAAGCTAGCAGGTGGCTGGGGTGCTGGGGACACAGCCCCGCCGCTCCTATTACTACAGTCTGATGAATAGATGTGATACTTGAAGGTAAACCATAAATAATTAAAATGTAACCTGATATAGAGAGCAGTGCAATAAGTTAAGTGCCAGACAAATACACTCAGAATTTCAGTTGACCACACTGCAAACATTTGCTGTAAGACAAAACTTTAATATCAGTATGATATGATATGCTAAGTGAATATATGTGAACAAAAAATAGGTGTTTATTTACATAGCCTTAGATTCAATGCTAATAGGACAACAATTAGGTATGGGTGATTACATAAAAGTCAAACTATGCATGTATTTTATATCTATGTCTATCATATATAGCATTATAGCTTGCTAGCAGTGTCATACAATTTTTATCAGCATAGCCACATATTTAACTGTTAACATGAAATTATTGTTTTTCTTAGTTAAGACTTAGCCTAAACCCAACATAACAGATAGATCTAAATATGTGGACTAACTGAGGTATTCCTCTTGGTTAGTGGGCTTGAGTGGTGACTACACATAAGCTCAGATGACACAGAGCATGTTACCGGTTCTAGAAAATGCTGCAGGCTGGTTTGGGATTGCCTAGAAAAAGTTGCAAAAAAAATAAGAATACGTTAATGAGAAGGTAAGATTAGCCATTCACCAGCTATTTCCCAATGGGAGCAAAGAACCATTGTGATTACATAAGTAATATGTCCAAAATGAATATTCAAAGAAAAAGTAGACAAGGTAATGTTCCTGTAAAGTAACATAATCCAGCTTCTTAGAGGGAGAGGGGAGAAAAACATGAAAAGACAACAGAAAGTAATGGGAAGAAGCAGCAAAGTGAGATCCGGCCAAGTAAGACCAGTTGCTATAAGAACAGACAGTTTACAAATAAAGAAGAGAGAGGGCTGAGGAACTAGGTCAAGATGCTAGAGGGGACACCTTTGTCTGTAGTCCTTGGATGAAAGGTGAAAATTAGAGAGGATGAGTTGAAGGGGAACCAAATAAAAGACAGAAAGAATGAGAAAAAAAGAAAGTGAATGCCTTACAGGAGGAATAGAGAAGATAAATCAAATAGAGAAACTAAGCTTCAAAAACCTGAAACTTAGAAGGATGCAAAAACAAAAAGGTCACCGATGACTCAAAGGGCAGAACCAGCCACGTGGATCTGACAGAAGTGTCATGTCATGGCAGGGGTAAATTCTCACAGTGCACAAAGGATATTCACATCCATTGTAATAAGTCCCCAGGGGAACATGAATGAGTTCCAGTCTCAGAAGAGATGCACAGTTTAACACGAGCTAGAGAACACCAGCCACAGAAAACCAAAGAAACCTAGGGAGCGAGTGGAGTGAAGCAGGAGAAGGAAAAAGACTTGAGGACAGTGTGCATAAACAGGTGTGCTGCTGTGCTGTGGGTGTCCTGGGCCACACTCTCCTGCCATGGTTAGTGAGCAGATGGGATATAGGATGGCTGCAGTCTCTGTCCTCCAGCCTTCTGGGGCTTTGCCTTTCTTCTCTAACAGAGCAGAATGCTGACTACAGACAAGGTCAACGACACACTTCAGAGTCTGCAGAATGACAGAGTCAAGCATTTCAAAATCCCATTTCAATCTAAAAATCACAAGGATTTAGGCATAGATAAAATTCTTTTAGCTCGAAAGTTTGAGATTCCTCTGTACGAAACACATGTAATAATATCTCGCAGGAGTTAGACGTACTTATACCACAGACATTTAAAAGATTAGACATCTGCAGAGGGAATTTTGTGACTCAAAGAGAAAGTAGCATATGGTTGTGGAGATCTTCACATAAAGTTAATTGATAGACAAAGTAAAGGTGATGTCAAGGGATCCAACACCCATCTATGGGAATATAAATTCTGAGACTATATACGGAGATAGATATGTATGGTTATTTATTTCAAATAGAGCTGCAGAATATGTTAAGGGAAACAAATTAATTAATACTTTATAATGTAAGATAGTAAAATATAAAAAGTATGTGGCCTTAGCTTCTGATGGTGCTGTGGTAGCTAAAACAATATTCACGTTATCCTAGAGATTTAAAAAGCATATGGAAGGTATGAAATCTTCTAGAAACTGGAATATTTTAACTCAATCAATTAAATCAAAGATGTGGTGTGATTTTTTGATATGGGTCTCTAATAAATCAGAAAGCCACCCTGTGATTTGGGTTCTGTTTTAATGACATATAGGCTGTTCTCAATCAAAGAAAAATAGACTGTAATTTGACTTAATTAAAACGGGACAGAGAAAGAGAAGACAGATAACACATAACTTGAGTAGAGTATCAATAGATGATAGGTAGCAAACAAAGTTAAGAGAGGTTAATTGAGAAATGACTACAGTGACAGGAACAGTGTGTTAATTCAGGACAAAATTTGTAAGCATAGATTTCCTGTCTAGATAAACACCCTAAGGCTTAAAATGAGAGGATGTTGGTAACAGCTTTGAGATCTCAGGTGCTGCTGTCTGGAGGGTGAGGGAGCACAGCAAGAACAGAAATGACAGCAGCTGACATTGTATCCTTACAACATTTAAGTGTGGAAAATAGAGGCAGGACGTTCTACTAGGTCATAGAGTTTTCTTTGCAAAGCATTTGAGGACATCATAATCTAACCCAGACTGTCTCTAGTGACCTGAGGATAAAACGACATGATAGAGTTTAATGAGGAAACACTGGAGGTGGCTAAGTTAAAATTAAGAAAATCATTTACATATGGGAGGACAGAAGAGGCTTGGATTCCTTGGGGGAGGAATAAGACTTCTCTGAGAAATGCTGTCATAACTTTGCAACACCAAAATGATAGTAAATTAAAAGTATGAGAGACTATCATTGAAATCCCGACAGCATGGTTCTCTGTGGAGAGCTACCCACAGTGTCTTCCCCCTGCAGTTTTGAATAGGGCCTCCAGATTCCCCTGCTGTTCTACTACCTAGAATAGGTTGTTCTTTATCCAGATACAGAAGAATCATTCCAAACTCAGTGGAGCCAGAAAGAAATTATCTTTCTCCTATAAGGGTCTACACTCTGATTTGGCTCTTTCATTAAAACCCTTATTATCTTTCTAGTCCTACAAACAAAATCTTTGGAATTCATTTTGTCAACCATTTGTCCTTCAAGTCCAAGTGGATAAAGTTTTCTTTCTGCTCTGAAAACATTTCTGGTCCTAGACCTTCATTGTCTTTTGCCTTTACCACTACAGACTTAATTCCTAATATACCAGACCCTGCTAAGGATATCCTGTCATTACATCAGTTTATTATATTGATCTTAAATATTCACTGTACATATTTAAGCATTGAATATGTCTTTTATTCCTTTATAATTTTATCTAATATATAAGCAAACATTAGGAAAAGAGCTAAATAAATATACTTAATCTAATTCCTTGTTATGGTGAAATTAAAATACCTAGCTGTCATTAATGGCCAAGGGTATTCAATTCAGCTTTCTAAATATGTTCTTGATAATTCCATCATTTGTCCATGAGTGATTTTACATACAGTATGAGTATATTCTGCTGAGTGATGTTACCTTATGAAGTTCTAAGTTCCTCTGCTGCAGTTTTTGTTACAATCTACCAATAGTTTCATACTTTATTTTTATGACATTTTAGGCATTCAGAGAATACATTTCATTACATTTATCCCCATCTGTTGAATGAGTTTTCCGCCTCTCACCTTCTCTTCTCTCTCTCTTTTTTTTTTTTTTTTTTTTTTTTTTTTTTTTTTTTTTTTTTTTGAGACAGGGTTTCTCTGTGGTTTTGGAGCCTGTCCTGGAACTAGCTCTTGTAGACCAGGCTGGTCTCGAACTCACAGAGATCTGCCTGCCTCTGCCTCCCGAGTGCTGGGATTAAAGGCGTGCGCCACCACTGCCCGGCCCACCTTCTCTTCTTAACACATCTGATAATTTCCCTTCTTGACAAACTTTATACTCCTAAATATTTGTAAAGACTACAAAGTTTATTTTAATCATGTTTTTGATATTGATGTATTTAAAAAATAATTTTGTCATTTAGAACAAAGATCCATGTAATGATGTGATGGTAATTACATCAAATAGAAATGAAGAAGAAATTGAGATAACAGGACTATTTTTCAGTAAAACAAAAAGCATTTAAGTGAGTGCATTCTGTTTTCTCGGGTTATAGGCAATTGAAGTGCATAATGGGTCCCTAGTGTGGATTACCCAATCAAAGAGGAGATCTCAAGGTAGCATTACTGGGACCTCACAAAGAGCAAATTCCAAATGTACTCATTCACTATTTTCCATATAGAAAAACTATAGTAATAATTATGTGGTAATAGTTGTGATAACATTTAAATGATCAGAGAAAGATTATGAGACTGTATACAAAGTTCTTGAGTGCCATTGCAGAAATTAGGAATCCTAAATAGGACTCAGGAATCAAAAAGATTGTATTACAAACATGTTACTGAAATGCTAAATCTTGTCAGCTTGGCCACATCTGTCAATCAACACAAGGAATTTAATTTTGTTGGGTAAAGGTAGAAGTATTTCTATGTGTGTCTTGTTGATTTTTTGTTTTGTTTTATTTTTGTGGGTTTTTTAAAGGATAAAAAAATGAAAAGAAAATAGATGAAGTGTTTTAAAAATGTTAAGTATGGGCATGTAGTTTTAAAAAGTCCATCATTGAGAGGAGAAATAGGAGCTCTCACCTACTTGCAATTGTAGCTCCAACATATTCCAGAGATGAGGGGAACTAAAGGCCCAGTAACAGTAATCAGAAATCCAGGCAGTAGTGGTGGGTTTTAAAGTCCCCTATCAGCCAATTATCTTCTCACAGCCAGCCCCTCTGGAGAAGGTCCATCAGCAGTGCTAAGCAGCCAAGGGCAATTACCAGTGAAGGAGTCAGCTGCAAGCCCTTGCAATTCCACACTCTGGCAGATATGGATTGAGTTCATCTATCCCAAATTGGTGTCTGGGCCAAGCAACCTTGCATCCACAGCACATACCAAGTTTGTATAATTATAATGAAGAAGCACTGAATTTCATAGAAAAAAATTACAACCTTTAAAGACAAATTTTCCAACTAATATTTGTAGTTAACACATTTTAGAACCATAGATATATATATGTGTGATTATTTTCTTCTAAATGGCATATGATGCTTTAAATTAGAAATAAAAATGAAATACAATGCTTAAACACAGTAAAAACTGATTTTTACCAGTAGTGTGTTTTATTGATTAATATTTGGAATTAAGTCTCATAAATGCCTGGAATAAGATCATTTAGGTGAAAATAATTATGCTTCATAGAGAATTCAAAAGAAAGGAGAAAAAATCTAGCCCCCTATCACCTCACAAATTTAAATGTTAAAATAAATTAATTTACTAAAGAAATTTTATGGTATACGTCACTGATGTTAGAAAAAAAATCACTATTTAAATACTTTTAAAAAGCTCAAATGGGATGAAGCTTATGTAGAAACTAGCAAAATTTAGTTTCTTTATCATTTTTCTTTCTAAAGAAAATATATCCATGTCCACACTCATGACCTAATATACAATTGACTTCTGTTCGTTTACCTTGTTTCATCTAGTGAACACAACCCTGGGCATAAGCAGGGGAGGCAACTGAAAGCTCACAGAGTTTGTGAGACTGGAAACAAGAACGGACTACCTAGACATGGTGTGAAACTCTCTTTGCTGGAGTTCTTAAAAATAGACACCCATCTGTTGAGAATAATTTAATAAAATTCTGCCAAGGTACAGAATATATTCCCCAAGTTTTGAATTCTCTGTACAATTTATGACAAAGAAAAAGAAAAGAAATAGATACCTTTGATAAACATTTCAATTAGAACAAACAGCACAAATTGTATATATATATATAAATATATATATGTATATATATATATATACATATTTTAATTTATTACCTCAAAAGAAACAGTTGTTGTAAAATGTTTTTAAGTAGATGTTTATAGACAATATATATTTTCTTGTAGTTTAATTCAGTCTAAGATAAATTGGTTATCTCTGGCTTGACCAAGGAAGGGTTATTCTTAGACTTCCTCCCGCCCTAAAACTTGGCATTAGGGGCTTTAAATACGGTTTGTGAGATCAGGGACATCAAATGTGTTCTGTAGAATGGGACAAATTGGTGAGTGAGAGTTGTTTCAGACAGCAGCTCTAAAAGTGGCTCTGATGAGGATCTTTTCCCTTAGAGCTTTGCTGTCACCAAAACTGCTGTGCACTCTCAAACCTCTTTCCTCATTTCCCTCAATGGACACAAGATGGTTTGGGACTTATGTTGCTGGCTGGCTGTAGTCAGTGGAACACCATAGCTGGATGCTATGTGACAATTACTCTTTAAGAGAAACATCAGAGCAGATTTATATCACCCTTCATGGGTGCTTCTGCACACATCCACGTTACGTGTGTGTGTGTGTG
>NW_004949105.1:10367532-10379804 GCF_000317375.1 Microtus ochrogaster | reverse complement strand
AAAAAAAAAAAAAAAAAAAAAAAAGCAGGAGAGGAAAAAATAAAGAATTTCCATCAACCTAGACAAATGACAAACTTCAAATGAGGAGGAAGGCAGTGAAGCTCGGTCTCTCAAGGTGGTGAAGTAACTTGTTTCAGTTCAGGTTTTCATAATAGGAGGATATCCAGCCTGGCTTAGCTGAGAGAGAATAAATGAAATACAAACAACATACTTTGCCTCTCATTCCTCACAGATCCAGAACTCTGCTCACTCTTCCCTACCGGGTTTTATTAGCGACCACGTCTATTTAATCACTGTTTTTATTATTGAATGACTTATTGATCTTCATGTGACACAGATTACAACTTAATCACTAACAGTGGAGTGGTGTCTAACTGATTGCGAGTGAACGAAGAGCGGAGGATGAGATGGATATGTGGATTTTAGGATGCTAACCTTATGAACACTTGCACATGTTCAGGAAAGCCCAATGGATAAAATTTATGTATTGCTAATGATTTTTATTGCCCCCCTGGCCCAGAGGAGTGGCATGCTGCCCAGGAATCTGAAGGAATCCTGCTTTTGGTTACTAGTCAGAATGCAAAGAGTAATAAAATTCCAAAAAGCACAGTAAAAGTTGAAGGACATTTATTCAGGTGATTTCTCTTAATTTTTTTCTCTCCATTTTGAAGTTATGAATTGTTTCATCAGGTAAGCTGGATGGGGATCATTTTCACAAATCTTGGAGAGAACTGCACACATCCATCCATGTGCATGTTTGTTTATGTTAATTGTCTGCACAATGTCATGAAATGGCTGATATGAGCCACAGTTTTCTTTTTCCCTACTTCATAATTGGTGTCCTTTATTTCTGACAAGAGTTCTAGGCAAAGTACTTTGCTTATATTAAAAGCAGATATTTGGATAATCTACAAGTTTTATATAATGGTAAGTATGATTTTCCTCTATGCAAAGTAGAAATGAATTTCCTCTAAAATTGCATGCGTCTAACCATTAGAAAGATGATTTGGTCGTAAACAACATGGGAGCTTTTTTTTTTTCTCATTGATTTGAATCTGTTGTTACTAATTTAAAATATAGATTTGGAACTATATCAGTATTGCACAAGAATTTTTAGAAGATTCACTGAGGACAGGAAAGATAGGTTAGTGGATAAAGTACTTGCTGGTAAAACAGAAGGACCTGGTTCCCATATCTAGAACCCACGTGAAAGGTGACTACATTTGCCTATGTCTCCCAGGAATGTCAGAAACCGTATCCACTCAAGACTCCAAGAGCATGTGCTGTACAAGGCCAACACCAATGACACACATGTTCTTGTGAAGGGTAAACTCATAAGAGGTCATTGTTTTTATGTTTAGGAGAACAGTAAGTAACTAAATGAGACATCCCATATTGACATCTGGCCTCCAAATGCACACACTCACAGATTCCCTCACATTCATATGCACAAACTCCTAAAAAAAATATAGAGAATAAGACGTTCGTTTGCTATTATTAGTACAGGAAGTAATATCGACATGAAGGAAATAGAAAAGATTAATGTGGAGTCAGGAACTATTGCACTATTGAAAAGCCCAGGAGTAAGGACAGGTATCACAATCAAGCTCTATTAAGATGGAACACTGTCATATCAAGGTTCACACCAATCATGATATAAAAAAAAATGTCTGACATGCCTCAGCATTTAGTGAGTCACTATAGATCTCTGCAGACTACATAAAATAAGGTCAATACCTTAATAACCCATCAACAACTCCTTTGTGCAATAAATCCTCCTTTCATGTACTCACTCTGAACTACTCCTCGTTGTGTCTGTGCTTCATACACATCCCCATCAACGGCATTCCAGAGGTCAGATCTAACTCCTACAAACTTGCACTATGAGTTCACTACTTGCAGCCAGTTTTATTAAGTTCTTCTATGAACTGTTGGATGAAACCAGCAATTGTTTCAGGACAATAATAAACCCGGGCCTTGGAAACAAACAAACGAGAATCCTAAATACTTCTTTGGAGGAAATATTCATAACTCTTATAAAATTGGACTGTACATGCCAAAGTGGCCAGGAAATGGAAGAGCACAAGGACCCAGGAGAGTGTTGATTGACACAAGATAAAGAATCCTCTCCTTAAGCAAGTAGGAATGAAGTTCATGGATATAAAAGCTAGTATGCCAAAGATAAAGCATGCAAAATAAAGATGATAAAGCAGCAAACATGATAGTCGTAAATTCCTAAGATTCAGTTGAATCTGCAGAAAATTTAATAAGCACGGCTATTATCAAAAATGCCGAGAGTCAGCAGAGAGCCAGCAGGCAGGTTCTATGCAGGATCTGTGGGGGTGGAGAACTTATCTGGTGGTGACAGAGGCAGACAAGATTGTACTCGTAAGCTGAAAGCACTGACCTTGAAAGAGATACTTATAAATGACCCTTTAAAAAGGCCCTGCAAAGCCCCAAGTTTAAGGAACTGTGAGGAAAAACTCACATAACCACACTGAAAGTCCTGAAAATATAGAGAAAAGAAAATGGAGCACTCTGAGAAGGGAGAGTAAGTGTAGACAAGTGTTCTTGGTGTGGGAAACATTTGAAAAACAGGAAACCGGGAAGGGAGAAGGAATACAGAGAAAGCACACCATCTGAAAAGCTCAAGTCCCAATTGACTCGCAATAAGAAAAAAAATGTTTCTGCAAGTGGACACATTGCAAGTTCATCACAGATTGAGAAGTTTATCAAATACCCTCAGGGTAGGATGCATCCCAGACCTCCACTCAACAGGTGCAACATCCATAGCCACTGGGAAGGATTGTTTCATCTTTAGCTACACAGAATCATACCTGTCCTCTATACGACAATGCAAAAGTCACATTTACTAACATCAATCCCATGCAAATGTTTGCTAATTATCCCTTTGAATATATTTACTTTCATTATAATTGTATTAACTTATTTCCCTATGGAGAGGTCAATGATATGCTTCCTAGGGCTATTCTATTCAAATACCAGATGCCAGACTACTTTAAGCAGATTAAATAGACTTGATTCATGGTCTTAGAGTAGATGTTCAAAGCCAAATGGTGGGCAAAGTTGATTCCTGCTGTGGACTGTGAGGATGAGCCTGAAACATGGCCACTCTCAGATTCTGGAACTTGCTGACAATCTTCCACATCACTTAGTGTATGAAGATCTGCTTTACTTATCAGAGGATGATTGATGCTTATATTCAAAATTTCCACTTTAAAAAAAAATGGGCTGCTCTGATTAGTTTTAAAAGTTAACTCAACATAACATTGAATCACCTTGAAGCTAGTTTTAATGTGAAATTATTTTGATCAAGTTAGCATTTAAATTATGTCTTTGGGGAATTGTCTTAATTGTTCATTGATGTAGAAAGACCCAGCCCTTTGTGGGCACCACCATTCCTTAGGGAAGGGGTCTATAAGAGGGGAGAAAGCTACTAGAGAGCAAGTAAATAGGCAAGCAGGGTCTTCTTCATTTTGATGATGACCTGCCTCAAGTGCCTATCTTGACTTCCCATAGGTCACCGACTATAATTTGGAATTATAGACCCCATTCTCCACTAGTGTTTTTTGCCAAGTTATTTTCCCACAGAACTGAGGTGATGCCAGAACACCAGTTATCCTAGAATAGCAGTCTACTTCATGAATGCCTTTTGAGAAAATTCCGTCCCTAATATTGGTTCCTGTGACACTGTGAGTAGACTATCAGCAAAGTACAGTTTGAAGTGTGATAATATTACAGGATGGACAAAGTAGATTCCACAAAATATCCATGTCAATTTAATTTTTTACTTGCTGAACTAGAAACACTTCTATGTGTGCAACACTGCATTACTGTGTTTGTGAACTACTGTATAATTGTCATGTCATTTCTCCTGAAGAACATGTTCTTAGAAGAAGTCGCTTCTCATTCTTTATAGATGATATGCGCACAATACAGAGAAAAACACTGTCTACTCTAAGTACTTAATTTCAATAGCTTATTAAATAAATAACAACTTAGTGTTTATTGGTATTTAGTGACACCATTGAGGGCTTTTTAAAATATTATCAATAAGTTCTATCTCTTTAATTCAAAATTGCATTACTACATTTTTAGATTTTTATAAGCACAATTCATATCTGAGCTATGTTTCTAAATTTGTCTAGATATAGTCTACAAAAATATTTACAAATTTATGAATATTAATATACACAGAAGTTATGGAAGTCCAATATTTGTAAAGTAGCTAATGCAATATCTGAAAGTTTGGGGATGCATTTGAGTAGTTTTAAGGAATCATCATTAAAAACTTAGGGACACATGCAGATAAATTTGCCTTAGACTGTTTTCCAGATGACTCAATAGAGTAATATACACATGAATCAACCAATATGTGCCAAACTACTGTTAACATTTATGCAGCTGTAAGGAAAAAATTCTTTCATCTCTTCTGTCGGTGAAAAATCATCCCTGCAAAATGAAAGAGATGCAGAAAAAAATTCCCTGCGAGAATACGAATCAGTCATGGTATAGCCTCATGATCTGAAATACTTGACACCAATTTTCTTAATAAGCACAATGCTTTAAAACAATGTTAGATGCTCAAAGATGGCACCCTATCTGTGCTCTGAGACCTGCAAGCCTTTGATCTTGTATGAGCAACATCCTTCACATCTGGGCCACAACTTGGTAGTCTAATTTGCTACTGTATTTTCCTCCATTTATATGTGTCTTTTAAATCTGTAAACACATTATAATCTTATTTTCATTTCATTTATTTGAGGCATATTCATGCTGTGTATACCTTGATGTTCTGTTTCTTGCTGTGTAGCCTAAGCTGACACCAAACTCATGGCAATCTTCCTGCACCAAACCCCTGACAGCTGAGATCATCACTGTGTAGGAGAACAGCTGAGCTGATTTTGAATATAGTTTTCTGAGTGATGATAAGAAAATTTTTATTGTCTTCTCCTTTCATTCAATATTGCAAACAAATATTAGGTAGTATATGACAACATATTAAATTTGAAATAAATAAATAAATGAAAAGGAATATGTTATATACGTACACACTATACATAGAGAATCTTGGAAAAATTATCTTTATTCGATGACTCAATTACTTTGAAGAACATAGTAGTCTTGTCTCACAGATAACAAGGTCCCAATATTCAAAGTCTTAATAATCCTCTAAGAGCCACTAGGTTCTTGGTCTACTCTTTTTCTTTGATGCTAGGTAGCAGATCAAAGTTTCTACAGGAAGGAGGGCTTGACAGCAACTGGCTTGGCTGTAGGCACACTTCAAATACCAATGTTGAACACGCTGACATATGGGTCTCAGTAGAATCTTAACATGGCTAAAACGAAGTGAGAAAAGCTGGGGGCAAACAAGAGTGATATTTACCAAGTGTGAAAGAGTAATAAAATAGAGTCAAGGCACTGGGCAGGTGAGCATAAATTATAGTGTGTTCTCCCTCTGTTAATTTGACACAGGGTTCTCTTCATTGATTTGAATTAGGTTGCTCTCTCTTTTTTTAAGGATTTGCCATTATTATTATTAGTCGTAGTATTTTATTTACTATGATTTTTTGTAGAATGTGTGTGTGTGTGTGTGTGTGTGTTTACAAGCAGGTGTTCATGGAGGAGAAAGTGAAGCTTCAGATCCCTTGGAATTGGTGTCATAGGTGTTTGTGAATCACCCAATTTTGGTGCTGGAATCCAGACTCTATGTCTCTGATAGAACAGCAAGCACTCAACTCTGATCCATAGCTCCAGGCAAATCTCATTGTTTTTTTTTCTTTTTTTTTAATTTATTTATTTATTAAGGATTTCTGCCTCCTCCCCGCCACCGCCTCCCATTTCCCTCCCCCTCCCCCAATCAAGTTCCTCTCCCTCATCAGCTTGAAGAGCAATCAGGGTTCCCTGACCTGTTTGTTTTTATTCAGGAAAACTAGATTCACGCACAGGAGGAAAACTAAAGTAATTTCTTCCTTAGAACTGAATGAAGGAACTGAAGAACACACAAGCAAGAGTTGTACTGTTGTTTTTTTTATCTAAATAAAATATGATCTTTTGTATAATAAAAGTAAAAATATACTTTCAGACAATGCATAATAATATACAAATTTATATAAACACATAAGGAATGCAGATACATGCATCTATAAGACACATAATTCCATATTATGTATCTGTGTACTACAAAACAAAATTTTTTTATTTTATTCAGGAAAATGTTTAAAAACATGCAGATTGTTGAGCTGCCTAGGTTCTCTCAATTACCATCATCCTCTCTGGAAATTGTAACAATTGTGATCTCCTGTTCTCATTGAAAATATTCTACAATAGTGTCTTACACTGAGGGACAGAAAAACATTCCAGAGCTTACCTGAAATTTAAATCACCATGGAACATTTAATTAATAAAATTAAAATACACAAAAGTATCAATGCTCTTTTGTGTCATAAAAATTTGCTCACTTTCTGTGTGGCTGTAGGTTTAAAGCCAGGAAAATCTTTGAACACATGAAATGATCTGCAGGAAATTACATCAAGGATGTCACAGTAGTTGTAAAAATAAAAAAGGCAGTATAAACCCCTGTTACAACATTTTGAAAATATTATTTAATTTATTTTATAAATAATATAGACATATGAGTGTTTTCCTTGCATTTACATGCAAGACCTATTATTTAGTGCCTTGTGCCCTAGATGTCAGAAATCTGCATCAGATCTCATGAAATTGGAAGTAAAGATGTTATAACCCGCCATGTGGGTGTTAGGAACTGAACTTGATTCCTTTGCAAAAGCAACAAAAACTTGTAATCACTGAGTGATCTGTCTGGTCTAAGAACTTGGTTTTAGACAGAGAAATTCCATGTAAGACTTGGTATATTATCTCAGCCTCTTGTGTTGACAAACGTCAAAGAGGAACAGGGAGAAAAGGAGCCAGTGATTTCAAGCTCAGGGTACACCTTTCCCTGCTTGTGTTCAGCATGATAAAGAGCTGCATTCTTAAGCATTATTATCTCAAGTTGTATATTTTCTGTCATGATCTACCAAGTGAATTAACCTGAGTATTGTATATAGACCATGAAAATGGCACCAATGCTACAATTAGTGGGTGGGAATAGATTCTCACATTTCTGTAACAATTAATGAAGCAAATTCTATAAGAAATTTAGATTGCACCATTGTACATATATATTAAAGCTATAACTACACTTCTCACAAGAAGTACGATTTACTCTGAAAGACTGTGCCAAAATTTCTATAGTCTGGATGTGAACCAAGAATCTGGTATATTCCTACAGGGTAATACTCACCTTATAAAATAAAATTTATGTATTTACTTAATTATGCCATAGGATGCCCTTCAAATTCATGGCCAAAGTTCAACTCAACTAAATTTCTTTGTGATGAGTGTACCTCTCAAACCAAATGAAATAATTAACTGATTTTCCAATTATAAATGAATCAGAAATCGATTAAACGAGCATTGACCTCATGCCATAGAACATTAAGAAGGCAGTTGCAATAAAGCATCTCTGGACTTAATCAATATGTGTCCTCACATATTACATGGAGAAGAAAGCATTAAGACACAACTTAATCAATATTGTGAAATGCGCTTTTTTTCTGAGTGTAATGACTGTCTATTTGAATTGTTACACATTCAGAGCTAAAGCCTGAGGTTATGTACAAAGAAAGTGTCAAAAATCTGACAATATTTCCTTGTTTTGACAATTTCAGTAATAAAGAGTGATTATGTCATGCTGGACTGGTGATCAAAGAACCATCCAAAGACACAAATATTCTATTGTAAGAATAGATCAAATAGCAAGCTTATATTATTTATATGTACTTATACAGTCATATATCAAATCTATGCTTTGGTTAATAGAAATCACAAAACAAGTCATTGCTGTATTTGTGATTCTTTGTGCATTTGTTTCTTCCACTTTTAAGTGCTATGTTTTTTTCTAGATTGTTGTCAGGATCTTTCATAGCTCTGTAGACCCTACAGCACTGACTGCTATGGCAACAGCCATATCCAAACCATTATACCGCTCTATGATGTGACCCCATTTTCCAGAAAATTTTCTACTATGCACAAAATTTTCTCAAAACTTTCTCTCAAGCTAATTTGTTGTTTCACGGAGATAAACTTGATACTTCAGGGACCTATTATTTTCGTTCATAATAATGAGAAGGAAAATAAATGTGCCACCAGAATATTAGATATATTAATTTTCAACCAATTCAATTTCCTAGGGAATGTTCTCCTCAATTGAACTCAAGTATCAGTGGGCAGTAGGTGCACCTGCCTTCTGGAGAAGGGTTTCTAGCTTCTATCAGAAAAGAAGCAAGCATCACTGGACCCCTGTAAATACAGAAAATAAGATCTGACAGAAAACCTCTACTTTCCCCCATCCTCATCCCTCTCCATCTTCAGACTTTTCCCTCCTCCTCCATGTTTACTTTTGCTGCTCTTCTAAGCAAGGAGAATGGATTCAGTGATTACTTATTTTCTTTGGTTGTTTAACCGTGGAGTGAAAGTTTACTTTTGTTACAGGTATACATCTAAGGAAGGTGAATCGAGACATAGTTCATTGTGCCAGAAAAAGAACATGGAGGATAAGTAATCTGTGGAAAGAATCTAGACACTTAAAGAAAAAGAATGTACTAATAAAGTCAAAAACGTTTTTTTAAAAAAATCTTTAAAAACAATCAGTGACTCCGAAATGTCATTGCACAATGAAAATGTAGAGATTAACCCCTGAGTTATTACCAAACATTCTTTACTCTTTAGGATATTCCTATCCTGTATGACTATCATCCAATGCATTGGGTTTGAAGTGGACTAGCCAAAGCAGTTTGACAATATGCAAAGAAACTATATCCAGCCTTGGAAGAAGAGTTTATATTAGAATTACCTGCATAAAAAGAGTCTAAGCTGGTGCTAGGTGCATCAGAAAACTACAGGGCAAAGTTTACTATACTTAATTGATGAAAAACATTCAAGAAAAATTCTGAGACTTTTTACATGGAGCATTAATCATGTGAAAGTTTTACACAAGAAGATCAGAAATTTTTGTAAGCTCATATAAAGCATTGAGATTACGGCTTCACTCAGTTTTATAGAATTGTTTCTAACAGCAATTGTCACAACACTATAATAGCTTACCTGGATATAGTTTAAATTAATAGAAATGTATTATATGGAATATTATATATACATTAATAAGAGTATTAGAATTTGTATAAATATGCAGACATGGATTTTTCCTGAGAACATTTGAGGGTCTGAGGTGGTCTTGTTTTAATATGTTCATGTCAACAATTTCTGTCCAAGTTGTTATGAGTTGTTATATGTGAATCACCACTAATATGAAACAAACCATTTTAAAATCCCCACTTAATATTTTAATATTTTCTCTGTGGGGTGTGTGTGTGTGTGTGTGTGTGTGTGTGTGTGTGTGTGTGTGTGTGTGTGTTAGAGAGAGACAGAGAGAGATTGAGAAAGTGACAGAGCTAATTCTACAGTAAGTTCTAAAATAAACACACTCTTCATGATATGTGTATTAATTCTCTAGGCATTGTTTTATAAGGAGAACAAGTTGAAATGTTCTTGGAATCTAGAATAGATGATTCTACCTGGAAGCATGATAATGGGTAGCTAATAGTATTTTGTCCATTTATTTAATACAATCACACTCAGAAATATCGATCCAATTATTTGATTTCACATATATATCTATGCACACACACACATATATATAAACGAATATTAGAATTTATGTTCCACTACTTGATTTATATTTTCTAGAAGAATATATTATCACCCGTATTTATTTAGCTATCATTTAAAACCCTGTATTACAGAGAGTTTGAATAATTTCCCAAGGCTACATATTTTAAAAAAAAATATGTGCACATGTGAAAAGTGACCATAGATCAAATTATGCTTAGATGGAAGAGCTGTCTGTTCAGTTTGAAAAACTGTCCAGTATTCAGAGCTTGTTATTGTTACAATGTCTATGTACATATGTATTCAGGATAGAAGCCTCTATCCTATCTCCATCCCCACACCCGAAGAATACAAAGTTGAGTAAAACATTGTATGTATTCGGCTACTAACAAAATCTTGCATAAGTAACTATGATTATACAAAAAACATGCAAATAAATATATTCACCATTTATATAACTATGTCGATCATATAAATGAGTTTATAACAAGTCATCTGACTGTATAAATATGAAATAATATATTGCAGAAACAATCTATATAGCTTACCTGCCCTATGTTTTATAAACACAGCTTATTCCTACTTGGCTTCAGAGACACACACATGAGTGCCAAAGCTAAGCTTATTTTTAAGACATCTCCCAACTCTAATAGAAGCAAGCCTAGGAATGAATAACATTTGACACTTTAAGGACAATTTTAACTAAACTGCCTTTTTCTCCTTATTTTTTTCTTTTTTTTTTTTTTTCCAGTGGAGAAAGGTGGAAGCTGTTCTATTTTGACATTTTCTCCTCTCTAGGGGCCCAGCACCAGGTTCCTCATCAAATAAGTGGACAGACCATGGAGTGGGTACATCTCTGAATTTATCCAAAGGTAGCATGTTGAGGCCTTTAGACCGAGCCTGGAATCCACCCACATCAACACTGCAAATTTAACTGGAACACAGCCGAAGCATTTGGTTTACACATTGTCTGTGCCTGCTATTAGGAAGCCAACGACAGAGTCCATGGCCTACCAAGTCATAAATATTTACTCTTTGGACCTTTCCCTAAAACTCCTGCCAAGCTCTGGTGAGGTTGCTCCAACTGAAGCAGTGGTCTGTTAGAGCCTTTCTAAGCCAAAGGCTGGTCCGGCAGTGGGAACGGAGCAACAGAGTGCTATTCAACAGACAGCTTACGTGACTCAGCTCTCCGTGCCAAAACCAACTTGTTAAATTTTATTTTGTATCGTGTACAGCATTTTACCAACAGAACACTTTAGAAAGTGCGTGTAAAACGTTGTCCAAAGTTAAAGTGTCTTTCCTTAGCTCTTCAATTTTTAAATGACTTTAGACTTAGATGGGCCTCATTTTCAGCTTATTTTTCTACCAGCGATTTGGCCTAGCAGGTCATGTATGTCACTATGCATACACACTGGGAGGCCTGAGGGTTTAAGTTCTGTGAATAAAACCCAGCTCTTTCTACCCCTGTGATAGGAACTTGCATACCTGAGGAGGTAAATATCTGCATTCTAAATTCCAGCTACCAACAGATTGTGAGTAATGTGGTTCGGAAACCGAGAATGGTACTAGGTGCCAGTTGAAATAGACTGTCAGGCCCGCCAGCCCACAACCCACATTATAGCAGGCACACATCCAGCACTGCCAAATGAGGAACAATGATCAACGTTCATTTCTTAATCCAAAATATATGGAAGGTATCAGCCATGTACTGCTAAAGGAATATAGAGACTAATAAAGTATAGCATCCTCTGAGCTGTCGTATGCTCAACAGGAGTCATGTGCTGTGGTCAATCACTGTCAGTTTTTAAATGTGGTATAGTTTGGGGCATAAAAAATGCTGTTAATATTCTTGAAATTGGGGGCCAGCCAAATGGGAATTTAAGTTCCAAATTCTATCTTGATTAATAATGGAAAAGGGCCTGAAATTGTGTGTATTATCAACTAGACCCGAACTACATGAAAGAATGAATCTTATTTAATTCTTACCAGAAAGCACATACTTTAGGCCTAGGAGATACATTCAAATATATCCAAGTTTTACTTCCTCTCATGTAAGGAAAATTGCCTGGTGTGGTTTTCTGTCATACTTCTTTTGTTGCTGCTGTTGTCATTTTCCTCGTGTGTTTCCAGATAAAGATATAAAAACATGGTAGCGGCTAGCCTGGTTTTGTGAGCAGGAGTCTTGCTACAGCACAACTTATAATCTCGCCTGATGGAAAGACCATTCAATCTCAAAGGGTTCAGACTTTTTTTAATGGCACCATCCATTTCTTGATGGGGATAAGAAAAGGTGCCAGACATGAACTTTCGGAGTGAGGACCCTTGTGGGAAATAAAAAACAAAGAAAATTTCAGGGTGATATCCTGCATTAAAGTTTGACATGGAACATATTTTGCTCTGGTCATTTTCTACCTGAGCCTTCAGCCTCTGAACACAACGCTAGGTGTGTACATTGCACAAGTCCTCTGAACACAACGCTAGGTGTGTACATTGCACAAGTCCTCTGAACACAACGCTAG
>NW_004949105.1:10357908-10367432 GCF_000317375.1 Microtus ochrogaster | reverse complement strand
TACATTGCACAAGTCCTCTGAACACAACGCTAGGTGTGTACATTGCACAAGTCCTCTGAACACAACGCTAGGTGTGTACATTGCACAAGTCCTCTCCTCTGGTCTGTGTCCTTCCCATGAACTAGGACTTCGGCTCCAAACTCCTTCTCTAAATACACCCAAAAGCATGTTTGTTGGGGATACATAGCAATCTTCCTTTGAGAACATGCACATGGAGAAGCCATGGTTTACTCTTGATGAGATTTGATGTCACACTTAAAGTTCAACGTGCTCAGCTGGACGGTGTTGGTGCACTTTGTATAATCCCAGCACTCAGGAGGCAGAGGTTGTCGGATCTTTCTGAGTTCGAGATCAGCCTAGTCTATAAGAACTAGTTCCAGGGCAGGCTCCAAAGCTACAGAGAAACCCTGTCTCGAAAAACAAAACAAAATCCAAAGTCTTCTACAGAGGTGTAGCTTTTATTTCTTATCACATTCCTCTGAAAGGTTTTCTACCTCAACAAATAACTGCTTTTATTTTCCTGGCAGAGATATTGAGCCAACCTTACTTCTCTTCCCCATGAAACCTACAAGCAGCAAATCATGAGTAAATACTGTTCATTATGTTTAGATTTAAAAAACAAAAGAACAAATCTCATCCTCAAAGGAGGATTATCTCCCTCCTCTCTGAGGCATGTCCCAAACAGGGAGCTTGCTAATTCCTCTGTAGCTCCATCCCACACCAAGAAGTTAGACTCTGCTTATGGACGTTTTAAAATCTGTGTGAAATTATCTCTGTACCATTCAGTTTTTGCCATTATACAAAAGCAAATGAAAGCAAAACAAAACAAACAAACAAAAATAATTACACACAGACACCCCCTACACAAACATACACATACACACATGCACACACAAACACACACACACAACACACACACACTGGGGTAGCGGGTGGTGCAGGGTGGGACTACAAAACTAACACAGACAAACAACCACTCTACATGTCTCCCCCTTATAAAACTGGAGCAATCCACGATATTGTCTCCCTTGTCTCCTGCTGTGTTTTATGGTCTTTGGAGCTTCTTGCCATCTACCAATTTGGGACTGAATATTAGCTTGTGTTATTTCTACTGGATACATGAAGGCATCCAACAGTTTATAAGACAAAATGTCTTTGAGTGGAAAGCAGCCCAGAGGAGGGAGGAAGGAGAGCTCAAACTCTTTATTTAGCATTCTTTTGAGGTTTCTTAGAACTGTTAGTAAAGTTTTTCCTGAAGGTATCCTAAATAACCTTAAAACTACAATAATATAAAAACATAGCAAAAAAATTTACTTATTATCTACATAATATATAAACATAATAACTAAAAATGTTATAAATAGGTCGATCTCTGTGATCATTTCTCTTTTCTCAACTCATATTTAAAATTTATATAAAAATATTTACTAATTTCCCCAAAAAACTCAGGTGAAATTGACAGTTAATTTAAGTATTTTCTTACTTTTTTATTATCTTCCTTTTTAAAATTTACAAAGTCAATAGAATTATTTTTAGAACTTCATACTAAATGTTATACTATTTTGGGTGCTTGCCTGATTGTATGACAGTATACTATGTGCTTGCCTGGTGCCTAGGGAGGCAAGAATATGGAGTTAGATTCTCTGGAACTGGAACTGCAGATTGTTCTGAACCTCTAAGTGGGTGCTGGGAATTGAAACCAGGTCCTTTGGAAAAACTGTGCTCTTAACTCCATCACCCAGAGGAGGATTTTAAGGATGTAAAGGTTTAGCAGTTTCTGGTGTCTTCCCTTGAGAAAGGCTTTCACCAGATTTAAAGCCCACTGTGTTTTTAGTTAGGGCACTCTCAGTAAGATCCTGGAACGTCCCTGTCTGTGCACAACCCCTTCCTGAACTGGGTTCAAGTGTGCACGATCACACAGGAGGCATTTTACTTGTGCACGCGGGATCTAGGCTCAGGTTCTCGTATCTGGGCAAATCATTTTCCTCACTGGGGCCTTATTCTGACAAGCACGCTTGCATGTCCACAGCTAGTGCAGCTGGGAGACCAAAGTTAGCAGGCTTGGATAGAAATGGCTAATATTCAGATGTGCACCTTGTCATTATTCAAATCCTACTTCTAGAAATATTATTCCTAGTGGAATTTGAATAAAACTAAGGAGGAAAAAAGGAAAGGAATGCTTTTCTACATTAAAATCTAAACAATTCATAACACTAACTGAGTTGGTCTCAAAAATAGAGAAAGCATATGTTGGTATATTATTTATTTAAAGTTGATGTAATTCCTTTGAAATTTCAGTTGTGCCTGTGGTTCATTGCATATATAATATAGTAATATATTGCTGTATATAAATCGCTAAGGACATATGCTAACAGAATCTATGGCCTCACCATCCATCCTGCGTTTTCTGATCTCATCTGACCATGAAAGTTAATCTGGGTCTGATTTGACTAGTTCTTGGAATCAAGACCTCCTGAGTATCAGATATTATAGGCATTATATGATCAAATTACATTATATACATTTATGAAGCCATCATAAAATAGCCATTATTATATATAATTAATAAATGTAATTAGAACTTTAAAAGGGGCTGGAGAAATGGCTCAGAATTTTAAAATGCTCATTGCTCTTGCAGAAGTCTAGAAATTGATTCCTAGCACTTATAAGATAGTTCACACCCATCTGTAACTCCAGTTCCTAATTATCAAAGGCACTCTTCTGATCTCTGTGGGCATCAGACATTTATGTGGTGCATGTATGCACATGCAGACAAAGCCCAAAATGCAAAAATACAAAAAGAAACCTATAAAGAACTTAAAATAGAACTATGCTTCAGTGGGTGGCATGATGCAGATCAGTAGTCATTACTTCATCTGTCTTTTATAGAAACTCATAATTTTAGGGCACAAGGGGTCTGAAATTAATTCTTTACTGAGTTTTCAATTAGCTTTGTCTTTAGTTTCTTAAAAAAAAATCAACAGCAAATAACCCCAAAAGCTATTATAGGGGGAAAAAAGGAAGGCATGACCTATCAATTTTAAGACACAAGACTGCAACTTACAAAACAAAAAGATAACGAAAACAAGTCCAATAGATGTTAAAAGGTTGAATAGTGGAAACTTAGAAAAACAGGAAGGCTATAATTTATCCAGATTTGTTTTCTTGTGAATCAATATGACTTTAACGCAGTAGGGAAAATGATATTATTCACAAGGAAAATTCAGCGGAGGAGGCTCTGTGGAGTTACTGAAGATTTCCCTCAACTCTGTGCAGAAGTGAGGTTTTTCTTGAAGCAATTGCACTGGAATTTCAACATATTAATTAATTGCCATATCTTAAATGTGCCAGAACTTCAGCATATCAATTAATTGATATACCTCAAAGCAAATTCCTAAGTGCAAGGAGTCACAGAGAAAAGGACCTTCAGTAATGACTTGCATTCCAATAAAACACCATCTTTGGAAGACATGGTCATTTCTGGTCTCCGTGTACACCGGGGCACGAGTTTCAGCCTCAATTAATAGTGTGTTAGGAGCAAACAAAAGAGCTGAAACTCAGCTTCAACAGCAAAGCCATTTCTTCAGGTGGAAGGCAGGCTTCAAAAGTTGGCTCACACTCTGTCAGCCTGTGTGTGGCACCTAGTCTCTCACTGATTGAACTCCAACCACTTCACTTCTCTTGAAACCCTCCACAGTAATCAGATCCTGGGAGATCACACTAGGGGAGGAAGGCAGAAGTACGATGAAACTTGAGGTAGGCGGCAATAATCCATCTTAATCATCACCTCTAACACCTGGCTGAAAACGTTGGAGAATGTGAACTGAAAGCTATTGGCAAGTCAAAATACATTTTTTTCCGCCTGTTTAATTTTGATCTCAGATCTGAAATTTCTGACACTGAGTGCCTGCTGGTGTGCACAGCCGTCGGTTTAGACTCATCTTGCGTGTTACTGATGAGGTTTCTTTAAAATGTACTTTGAAATACATGGTGCAATTGAGACTTCTACATATTAAGATGAGCATGGGGTTAGTAGATTGTTCCCAATTTTGTTGCAAGCGCCCAAATTAAGGAACAACTGTGATATCTATCGACTGTGGACTCCCAGTCACAAAAGTGTTAGTCACTTTCGCAACAGTTGACATCCAGACACTTGAATTCAGATTTTCAATTCATTCTATCAGGAGAATTTTGAAACAGTATAAAACGATGGAAGTTACTTCATCTAGTTTTTATAGCTTAACTCACATAAACTCATTGCCACATTTAAGGAGTACAGAAGGAATGATAAAACCCAAAATGATCGGCAATCACTTCCACTTTGCCACATTTAACCAAAGTGTCTTTCTCCTTTCAGGACAGCTGGCTGACTCCATCACTCCAATTTAGAAATGCTTACTCAGCTAAAGAACAGAGTGTGTGTCAGAAGCTGCAAGGTAGATGAACTTTACCTTCCTCTCATTTGGATAAAGCAGATGGTGCCTTCCTTGTTTTGAAATAAAATAGCACTGGGCATTCTTTCTCTGCTCATTAGTCTTGGAAACTCGTATACAATTGCGGTTAAGTTTAGGAATTTAGTGAGTAGTGCTGAAATCAGATTTGATTATGACAGGGTATGTTAGGATTGCTGTATTTAAGATGTGAAACTCATATTTAGAGATGATTATGCACAGTGGCAATGTATTAATGTGGACTTTATTAGATCACGGTTGCTATGTACAATAAGTTTTATAAAAAGTTGAGTTTGCTCCTGCTGACATTGTTTCCACCTTGCAGTAATATGAGCTGTAGCAAATCACATTTAACAGTCTGTGGGGCTCAGGAGCTCAGGCTTTTCATTCCCTTGGAAACACATTTGAAAAACTGGTGCAATTTGCAAGGATCAGATGTCTGCATTCTAAGCAAGCTAAAAAAGTTAACCACTAATATTTATAAATCTCAGGTCCATTTGATTAAATGACTTGGCTTAAAGGGTTGACTTTTAGTTAGCACATGATTTCATCCTTAGTAATTTGATATTGAATGATAAGGGCTGATTAGAAAGCAAAAAGTAAATGTGATTGAGGGAGGGGCAAGATAGTTCTATCAATAAAATGTAATTTAGATACATTATTTACTTTTCTAGATCCTAGAACTTTTGTCCTCCATTTCCTGTAATAAAGCTGTGCCTTGGCCATTCACACTGAGCCAATATCATCTTAAAGAGAGGTGTGTGATCTCAGGTTTGCCATCCTTACTGGTGTCAGCTTTGAGGGAAGGTGGGTTAGCAGTGTCCAGCCACAGTGACATGATGGAAAGTCTCTTTAAACACACTGAAGTCACATATTGAGGTAATAGAGCCTGAAACAAAGGTGGTTTTAATAAAGAATGCTTTTTATATTCCACATATTTGTTTAGATTTATGCTCTGTAGCGTCCGATGACAACTCAGTAATGATTGCTCCAGACCTCCGTATTAATAAGATTTAATATAGTAAAGTTTCCAGAAATGTGTTTTTTGAAATATTATGAGTCAGGAAATACTCCTCTGTAGCTGAATCTCATCAACGAATTTTTATGAGTATGAATTCAAAGAATTATATATAGCTTCTAAGGAAAAAATGACCAGAAGCCAGCAAATTAGTTAACTGGTTCTTATGCATGACAGTTACGTTTGCTAGAATGCAATGCATCTTCCATGAACCTTTTGATGTTCTCATTTTTGGAGTTAAGAGAATTCATTCTGTTTGCAGATGTACTGAATAAAAATTGCCAAAGGTCTTGAGACAAAATATTAGCTCTTTAAAATTCACTGTAGTTTTGTACAATTCGAGGAGAATACTCAGTATCCAAAAAGGATGAAAGCTGTATGTTTGGAATACAAAGAATTTTGTATATATTCAGTAACTTATTTCATAGTGGAAATAAATGTTTATTTATTAATATCATCTCAGGATATTTTTATCACATTGGCTCAATGTCAATGTAATTATTTTGTAGCCAAAAAGGAAATTAAGAATACACTTTTTAAAAAGACATAATTTGTGTAATGATTTAGCTACTTAGAATAGATCTAAGACCTTATTTTTCAAAGATGAAATAGAAGTGACCTATGTTTAAATAGTGGTTATTGAAATAATAACATTATGTAAATTCTTGAATTATATATAAAGTTGAAAATATTTTTATAGTTACTATATCTCTGTGATTGTTCAATTTCTTTAAAGTTACAGTGTTGATTTACACCAGCATTTTGACTCACTTTCTTTTTAGGTGTATTTTTCAAATGCATAATAACTAAAACTTAAATTCAACTCAAAACTATAGCCATCCAAATGCAGCCTCCTCTTTGTTCTTATGAAGGCCAACATATCAAAATAATTACATTGCATCAGGCAACTCTTTGAAGTTCAATTGCTGGGAAATCACATTATATTGTTTCTTTAAATCTAAATATTTTATCTTTTGTTTCATTTAATATGTAGCGCTGTGTGCGTGTGTTTTCAAATGCTATTCTGATACTATATTCAACAAGATTGAATATAGCTAAGGCACCTGCATAATCAGTTCTTCAATATTATACAGCTATTAGTAAATTATTTAAACTCCTTTTCTAAATTTTTACAAATTTGATTGAGTTGTCAATATTGACAGAATTCAAAACAAAATCATTTATCAGCAATACACTAACACACAAATGAGATCATTAAAAATGAGTGAAAACATATGTTATCAAGCATTTATAACGGATCAAGAAAGTGAGCATTTTAATTAGCCTGTTCTATTGACTACAAAATCCCAGGACTTCTAGGCAATATTATTCTGTAGAAACATCAACAAAAATAAACATTTTCCCAAAAAATAAATCTGGAAATATCAGCATGATATCATACTGAAAATTTTGGGTAGCATATCGTTTTTTTAACCTTTTAAGTTTCTTTGATTTATACAGGTATTTGGGAGGTTTTCTGAATTTATGAATGTCAGCTTAAAAGGGAAGTGTACATGAGGACATATTGTGCTTTGCCAAGGGAAGTGCTGCATACAGCACCAACTGCTGATATAATTTCCAAACCAGAGTTCCCAGGAAAGGCTCAGGGAAGCTGTTTTCTAATTGATGCCCTACAATGTTATGAGCAGAATTTTCCAACTGGAAAATGTCATTTATGGCTCATAGTCTGCCAAATGGCCTGGCTGCTGTTGACCACCCACTTAAGAAGCAGAAGTCTGAGAATTATTAGCTATCGATTGATCATTTGCCTAGGGAACATTGAACGTAACATTGTGGTCTTACGTCCTTCAATCATCTGCTCGTGAATGCAGATGGGGATGGGGTTTAGTGACACCAGTATTTTTTCTAGTGACTTTCTCTTAAAATATCCTCTTCATCATCTTCTTGTAGCATTTCTACTAAATTCTAGTCTGATCATATCCCTTTACAATCCAGCATAATGCATTTTCACACAAGTCTTAAGCACCTATTTTAAAGTTACATTCTGTTACACACTTTCTAAGAAAGTATAGCTAGTATATCTTTGCATGTTCCTCTTCCTATACAGAAACAAAACACAAACACACGAGCACACATAAACATATACAGGTTCATGTAAGAGGAAAGACAGAAACAAAAAGAAACAGAGAGGTTGAACAACCTAGCTCTGAGGAAAAACAAAATGCATTTTAAGGAAAACTTGTATCTCTTATCGTTCAATCAGAGTTGAGAAAGCAGATACCTCAAATGCCCGTGCCTCTAGCAAGAAGGGAAAAGGGATTTGTGGTTTGTTGGTGGTAGGAGTATTATAAAAGAATTGAAAAGAGGCAGAGACAGGCGGATCTCTGTGAGTTCGAGACCAGCCTGGTCTACAAGAGCTAGTTCCAGGATAGGCTCCAAAACCACAGAGAAACCCTGTCTCGAAAAACCAAAACCAAAACCAAAAAAAAAAAAAGAATTGAAAAGGAATGGCTGTGAACAAAATGCATTTCACAAACACACACAAACACACATATCAATGTATCTCTCTCTTTCTCTCTCTGTGTGTATTTATATGTGTATGGTTGTAATTTGTGGGAGATTTGTTAGTATTGTTGATTCAAGATGGGCAATGGTGTTAGACTTCGATTCAGAGGATGGAGTCCACTTTTACCTGCCCAGAATAAACCACTGAGTTTTCTAGCAAACTCAGAGATAGATGAAGAGACACAGGGAGAAATAAGGACTCCAGAGAGTTCAGAAGGACTTGCGGGCCTTTTTGACATAGGACGGTGAAAAGTAGGGCTTTGAAGATTTTCTTTCTCCAACACTCTGAGGATCTATATAAGGTTTTAATCTAATATCTGACTCCTGAGATTTATTAATAAAACAATAAGGAAGCCACTATATATACATACATATGTGTGCATGCATGTGCCCATAATAAGAAACTGTCAAAAATATGACTCTGGTGTAAAACACTTAGTATATAGTAAAAAACTAATGCAGCAGGTAGGGAGATAAAATATCAGGGAGCAAGAATGTAAAGTAATGTGTACACAAGATGAAAAAGAAGACAATAGACTGAAACAATAGTGAACGGAATCTGAGGATCGCTAAGAATAAAGAGCAGTTAACACCCATGACATTGTATTCTACACAGAATATAAAGGAAAAATTGATGAATATCTCTAGAAATAATTAATAAAAATTATCCTGTATTTTTTAATTGACTGCTCTTTTTTAAGGACCAAAATTATCTGTGTGCCTATATAATTACTGACTTCAGGATGGCCAGTTTATAAGATTACTCAAATAGTTTACTGTTTTGTTGATTTGTTTTGTCTATATGCCTCTCAACTATTAAAATTGGAATGGTGATATATCTCTGATTTATAACAAATCTAGTTCTGCCATCAGCTTTTACAAGCTTATCATTAAGTACTTTAGATGTGGTTGCACACTGTACACAATATGCCAAATGTTATATCATTTTGAAAAATCAAATCTTACCCTGATATTGGTGCAGCCATTTTTGTTCTTTCTGTTACATTTTTTTCTGATACTGTCACAATATTTTCTATTTAGTCTAAAAAAAAGTTCCATATAAACAAAATATTGGTGATTCAATATTTAATTAGTTCTATTGCTGTCATAAAAACTTCCATCAAAAGAGATTTAAGGAAGAAATGGTTACTTTGTCTAACAGTTATCTGTTCTAGTCCATTACTGTGAGTGAGTCACAGAATCAGGAATATGAGACAGTCTGTCAAATTATCCACAATTAATACACTGAGAAAGAATGCCCTTGTTCAGATCATTTTTTTTTCCTTTGGGTTTGTGTAATTGATTGATATCATGTTTCTTTTTTATTGTATTATTTCTTAATGCATGTTTTCATATTGGAGATTGAGAACCCAGTAAAGGACTTGACATTGCTAACTTGGTTTGATTAGTTAATAAGCTCTCTAATGTCCAAATTGGTAAACTGAAAAGTGAATTTTCTTTTTATTTATTTATTTATTAAAGATTTATGTCTCTTCCCCGCCACTGCCTCCCATTTCCCTCCCCCTCCC
>NW_004949105.1:10356336-10357550 GCF_000317375.1 Microtus ochrogaster | reverse complement strand
GTGCAGTAGGATCAAAAACCCATTGCCATTGTTCTTGAGTTCTCAGCAAGCAAGGAACTCAGGACCACTAGGGGTGAACCCACACACTGAGTCAATGGGGATGTTCTATCGGGAACTCACCAAGGCCAGCTAGCCTGGGTCTGAAAAAGCCTGGGATAAAACTGGACTCGCTGAACATAAAAGTGAATTTTCAAATCATTTAATCACATAAGGAAGACTGGACGTGTGACAACAGAATCAGATTTTTAGTAAGCTGGTATGTTATGAACCAGACTTGTCTGGGATATCCATTACACATGACAAACTAAATGTAGAGTAATGAGATAGAGTTTTAAACCTGGCTTTCTGCCCCAGTTAAATCATCACATGTGACATGGGCCTTTCCGTAGAGGGAGGAGAAGGGACTCGGTACTCTACAGAAGCTACCTACCACAGTGCCAACCTAGCATTCTTCCTCAACGGAATAAGACTGCAATAACAGGAATTGGTTCTGAAAAAAAAATATCGGTGCATGAACTGGATTGGGAATGGCAACGAGGATCTGTACCAAAGCACCTGGAACTTCAAGTAAGAAGGATGCACTCCCCAGAATTGCTAGACCAGCTCCCACCCCGCTAGGCAGAGGATAGTGCTTGCAAGAGTCAGGTGAGGGGACCATGGGGAAAGCATGCCAAAGAATACCACCCGCCTTTGCTCTTCTGGCTGTCCAATTAATTACAAAATCCCTCCTTCTGCTGAATTGGAAAGAGACATAAGTGAGCAGATGGAGAGCCTTGGGGGTCTCTGGGGTCTATATTCTTATCTCCAGTAATGGGTTTTATTTGCTAATTGACAGTTACCAATTGAAGCCTCATTTTTGGAGAAGGAGGGAACCAATGGAAGTCCATCTTCATTGTTACTTGGGAGTGTAGATATTCACACCTTCAGAAATACATTCTACATTCTTGTTCTTTTGGGTTTTGACTTGAATATTTTCTCTGACAGAATCTTCACAAATAGTTATTATAACCATAACTCCTTACATTTAATTTATAATTTGTGATAATTTATTCTGAGGCAGTCTTTCACTGCACAGGCTGGGCTCAAGCTCACAACATTCCGGTGTCAGCCTCCCTGGCACTGCCTGGTTTAGTATATGACACTACAACTGTTTTTTTACATTCTCTCTCTCTCTCTCTCTCTCTCTCTCTCTCTCTCTCTCTCTCTCTCTCTCT
>NW_004949105.1:10343484-10356236 GCF_000317375.1 Microtus ochrogaster | reverse complement strand
TGTGTGTGTGTGTGTGTGTGTGTGTGTGTGTGTGTGTGTGTGTTCTAAGAGTATCTGCAGCTCCATGAGGACAGGAAATATGCTGTATTTTTTAATACATGCAGAAGGAACTGAGCCAATGCCTTTTGAGGAAATAAACCATTAAAACAAATACTATTGGATAAGTAATGAATAGGTGCTCTGTAAAATTAATTGGCATGATATAGAATGTACACATGAATGTTCAACTGAAATATGAGGACCAGTCATGAGATAGTGAAAAGATTATCCATTTAAATGAACTTTAATCCAGTGTTCTATGGAAACAACTAATGAACCAAAATGAAGAGGGAATTAGTGGGGAAAAAAAGCAAGATACAATTTTATTTAAAAGTTCTGAGAAGCAGTTTACCAAGATTAAAATTTGGGTAGAGCCAGTGATTGTACCTTTATGCTTTGATTTGTGTGAAATACTTTGATCTGACTCTCACCAACTTGGTAGTCAAAATCGAGCTCATTGTAATTGTGGCACTGAACTTGCAATAATAATGGAAAATGGAGACCAGAATTAAGTTCTTGGTAATAGTGAAATCATTGAAGAACACAAAAGGCAGCTTGATAGATATGCCTATTGATTCTTTTTTTTAAGAGCATACAAACTCTTTGTTTCAGCCTTCCAGATTCTGGGTCTCAGAGAGAGCAGGGGAGAGGGGACTGACATACAAACACACGGTTATAAGCAGAGAGACTCAGAGAAAGACAAAGACAGAGAGACTGAGACAGAGAAAGTTTATAAGGGAAGGGGTCAGTGCATGTACACTTCTGACATATTGAAGGAGGAAGGGTAAGAAGTAGGAATGACTAGAGACCCAGCCTGCAGCACCGCTTGGAGAGTGGAGAGTCTGAATCAGAACAACGGGGAGAGAAAGAACCTATGACCAGGACTACCACCCTCACCATTTGTGAGAAATGACAGGTCAGTCTGGCTTCTGTGGTGCATCCAGCTTTGTCAGACCTGCAAAAATATCATACAAAGGTTGGCTGTTGCTTAATTCTGGATGCTGGAAAATCTGAGGTCAAGGTGTTTACACATTTTGTGTCTGAGTGGACCTGGGCTCAAAGACGGCAACTTCTTTGTGTGCATTTATTTTCTGGAAAAGGCAAGATTGGTTCTCTGAGAACTCTTTTAAAGAAATATTGACCCCACTATAAACTCTGAGATAACCATTACTTCCTAAAAGGCTCTACTTCTAAATTCTGTGAAGATCTGATTGCAATATATTTTAGGGGCACAATTGTTCACACTGCCTCCCACAGTGGTCCTCTAAGTCACAATCATTGGAAGCTCCTGGTGTAACAAATCTATGCCTGTTGTTCTCCTTTGGCTACGACAGTGAATTCAACAACTCTCCTCTTACTTTCATGATGTGACACGTGGTTATCTGCAGGAATTTAATAAAATAGCAGTGTGTGTGTGTGTGCCTGTGCACATGCACGCATGCGCAAGTGTGCATGTTTGCCTGTTTGTGTGGATGTACCTGTGTGTGCATTTGTGATTCATGTACATCTCAGAGTTCAACTTTCTGATGTTCTTCGGGAGCAATTTTCCTTGTTTTATAAAAAGGTTCTCTGTTATTATCTAAGACAGTGATGTTGATGCTAGACTTACTAGACAGGGAGCCTCAAGGAATGTACCTAACCCCACATCCTTAGTCCTATGACTATAATTTTACCTAGTTCTTAGTATCGTTTCTGGGAATCCAACTCAGGTCCCTCTGCAAGTATTGCAACCTCTAAAAAGAATACCAAACTAAATGGTCTGTACCCACAGACTATGGAGCATCATGAATAAGAGGAGGGCATCAGTGTTTGTCTGTACATTTGGATTATATTACAACATGCATTGGAAGGTATGGCAAACTGGTTGTGGCATGACATTGGGGTTCCCTTCTGAGCACCAAAAAAAAAAAAATGCTACATCATACTTTATCTGCTTTTCTGTCGATTGACACCTGAGCCAATTCTATACCTTGGACATTGTGAACTACACTAAAGTAAACACAGCATACAAGTACCTCTGTTCTTTGTTGACTCAGAGATTGAATGAAATAGAGATAAACATAAAAGTCAGGATCAGAAAGACAGATACCTCCTGCTTTCTTTCATTTAAAGATTGAGAATTTTCAGACACATAAAAGTGTGTATAGATACACACAAAAAATGGAAAAGGTAAAGAGATGAATAAGGAGAAAGTTCAAGGAAGAGAATGGGCGCGGTGAAAGTGTAGGATCATTGAGAGGAACTGTCCTTATCAGACCCAGAATTGTGCACAGTGAATATAATCGGGAAGAAAAAGAAATTGATTTTCAGAGAGCTTATTCTTTGACTTAGATTTTTGTGCCATTTTAAACAATTGTTCTTCTGACTGGATTTAAAATCCCATGAGTGCTCTGCACCTGTATGACATAAAGAGTCTGTGTTTGAAAGAGGCAATAAGGACCTCAGTGGAAAGGCTTTGAAGATATTTAAATCCATGTTACTGATTTTCTTACAGGCTGAAAAGGAAAAAAGGAAGAAGAATAACTGTGGAGTTTAATTGTTTTGGAAAATACATGGTCTGTATCTAGGTCTGGCACCAATGACAAGGACTGGGTGTCTGAAGCTTCCTGGGCCTGTTATGTCATTGGAGTGACAATTATAGGCATTTGGAACTGCTCGTTCTTTTTGCTCCTTGTGCTATGCTTTGTGAAAATTTCATTTGCTTTTCTTTTTTTCTCCCATGATATGTTTTCTTTCGTAAGCGTGTGCCTTCATTTTCATAGCCAACCAATTCCTTTTCTCTCGAGAAAATAAAGCACTTGGGGCCAATTCATTTTCTGTCCTCTCTCGCAGGTGCTGGATCTCCGGCTTGGCACGGGCTGCCAAGAACCCGGTTTTGGTTAGCACCCTGTTGTAGCTGGGATAATTGGCACACTGCTGCACACACCTCTGCTAAATATGCTCAACATAATCCTGCTCACTACTGCTGGGTTCCTGCACATTTTTGGATTTTTTTGACCCTGATGAAAGCAAAAGTTGCTAACAGATATGAGTGAACAGGTTTATATAAAAGAATGCCTGTGAGCCAGCTGGCCCAGTGTTTGTTCACTGAAGCAGGGTCACAGACCTTGTATGGTCTTAATAAACAGAATCCACGGACTTCGTATGTACTTTGGCTCTAATCTGTGGCCTATGGCATCATTTCCTGGGATTTAGTACAATATTAATAAAAAGGACTATTTCAGATTAGGCACACACCAGTGCTGTATTATAAATCAGCTTTCATTTTTTCTTTCTTTTTATGTTTTTATTTTTTACTAAAAAAATACCTTACTGATTACTGCTGCTTGTAGTGTTGACCTAGATACCTGCAAAGTCAACTTGTGTTAAATTTTGCATTTATTTTGAATTCTTTATTGATTTGTGTTTTATACCTTAAAAACACACATAGGGACACACACACACACACTCACATAATGCACATATATGCGCACATACATTTCAATTTCGGAAAAATGATTCAAGCAGTATAAGCTCACTTGCACAAATTTAGCCTTTGGCTTAGAAAAGAACATCACATTTGTTTTTGCAGCCCATCTTAATCTACTGCGACAACAAATTGGACTCTGATTTAAATTAAATCAAATTACAGGATAATTAGAAATGGCTTTCTTTATTTTTCCTTTCCCTTGCCAGTGTAACTCTCATCACATAATCTAGAATAAAGGTTGCTATTTGTGCATCGAGGATTTATTATACATAGAAACACTGAATTAATGAATGTTTCACTAATTTCTTAAAGTTTACTTTTTATAATAAAATATGAAGCTATGCAAACTCAAATTTTTTTTGTCACTGTCCATAGATATATTCAATCTTTGCTGTTTGTTTTTCTTTTGAAATGGACATAGATTAAGTATGATGTGTTGTGTGAAATAAATCTGTATTGGACAAAATAATTCAAACTCTGAAAAGTAAGACAGCTCCTCAAGGAGAGTTTTTCTTGCTGCCGAGCCAACCAGAGTCTGATCCCTGGAACTTACATGGTGGAAGGAATCTTTCAGGTTCTCCTCTTGACTCCACAGGCAGCAAAGGTATGTTCACCTTTCCCTTCTGTGCAAATGTGAGTAGTGCACAGGCACACACACAGGTAAATAAATTAATGCAATAAACATAATTAAAAGTGAATTAAAGCATGTTGGATGAACTAGTGCCCCAGAATTTGATCACCTAAAGATCTCATACTCCTCACCCGGACCCTCTGAGGATCTGTTGTCCTTTCCTGCCTACTTCTGCACGGGCAAGCAACTTTTGATGATACTATACAGAGATGATTAATGAAGGAGGAGGGAGCACTTGAAGATTCTACTCTCTGCTTTCTCTGGTCACCCATACCGTCATTCATACAGAGTCCACGATGCCTCCACAATAATTGTTTGATTACATTGTATTATTATTGGATTTCATATGTTAGCTGAAAGACTCCTTTCTGCAATGTGAAATGTCCCGGAGGATGCTCATCTTTGAGGAAGTGAAGAACAGAGAGCTGATAATGAGAAATCAAGATTAAATTCAGGATCAAACACTAAGGAGTGTTTACAAGGGTGCTTTACATGCCCAAGGACTCTTGGGTTAATTTGCATTAGTGCTGAAGACTGGGATTGGATGTCAAGTCCCAAGTTTCATTAATTTGATTTGGGGATTAAGTGACATGAAGACCTTTGCTGAAGGTAAAGTATTTGTCAGTAACAAAAACTGACAGTTATTACTCCAAGCCATTCTGGAACTTTAAAGAAACAGCACTCCTTTCTCTGCACATGTACAGGTGCTCATGAGCACAAACTCTTCCTCAATTTTAAAGAACACAAAGTATAAGCTGAACTTCCCAATATTTTGTTAATGTCCTAGCACTTCACATTGAACAAAAAATAATTCTTTAAGATAAAATATTTGGAGGCATGGAAATGATGAATGGTGGCTAATGATGATAACCAGTAAGTGAACAACGACAACGTTTTTCTACAAGCATAATTATTTGTCATAGACAGAAAAAAATTTAAGAAATCTATTGACGAAGGCTACTGCATATCAACACTAGATCTCACTTCATTATAATTGGCACAAAATCATTATGCAACAGGTGGTCACAGACGTAATTTAGTATCACAAATAATTTTCCTCTTGAAAAATCATTCAATGTTAATCTGTGAATATTTGTTTAATTTTATGAGCATACTTTTTACTATGTTAAATAAAATACAGTAAAATGGACCCTCATTTTCATCATTTTGCCAGCTATATTTCCCCACAATTTCCAATTCTCCTTAAAGCTTATAGCAATATGAATATTTAGGTACAAGAAAAAGGCATGGTAATAATGAAAAATGTTGGACAAAATTAGGAATTGTCATAATAAAAATATAAGGTATGATGAAATATGATTTAGAGACACCCTAATAAAACTTAGGGGTGATGATATCACAGTATAGGTTCTGGGACTCCCATTGTCTAATTGACCTGTGCTTGGTATGCTGCAAAGTGAGATACATTCCTAGCGCATGAACATATTCAGAGTTCATTGGATTTTCTTCTCAGCTCCCTGAACCAAAAGACAAATGTAATTTTGCCTGTGATAATAGGCTTGCTGGAAAAATGTCATTAAATCTTTATTCAAAGGCTGTCCTGTTACCCACCCCTTTTCAAGGTTTACATATTTTAGAACTCAAGAAAGAGAAGGATATGAATATTTACATAAAAATGGACTCCTTTTGAAAAGAAGTAGAGGAATATATTTCTACTGCTATTTTCACTATTCTCATTTTTATTTTTACTTTTGTAAGAGGTTTTATTTCCCTTTTAAAAATAACTACTTCCAGGAATTTTGCCATTCTGTATTTGAGTCTTAGACAGCACATTACCACTATGTTTTCTGTGACAGTGTTTAGAACAAAATTCCAGTTTTATATTTCAGCATGAAGTACAATGAATGGGTTGTGTTTTCTTCTTAGAAGCAAAGTACCTCGACCAAGTAAGCCTTGACCACAAATTAATCTTTTGCCCCAGATAACCAAAAATTGAAATGTAGAGAGTAATGATTTTATGAAATAATTTTTATTCTTTCTCTTTTCGCACAGACAAACAGTGAACAGAATAATTAACATGATCCATTGTTTCTGTACTGTAAAATTCACTTCTAGTATTATGGCTTGGTCTATACAGGTTCCTTAGACCTCTATTGAATTTTTTGCTCAGAAATATAAATGGTGAAACTAAAAAGGAACAAATAAGTTTCTAGAATTATGAGTTTGAAAAAAAGTTAACATCTAGAGCATGATCAAACCTCACACTTTCATGAGCTCATACAGGCTGAGCTTATTAATCTTTGTCACCAGGAAGACAGGGCAGGCTGAGAGAAGTGAGAACTCCTTTCTGAAGGAACACTGTTGATAGCTGCACAAGAAGAAGCTCTTCATGTAAGAACTTTACTAGCAGAAACTTCCACTTCGAAGTCTTGAGTGACAATCCTATGACTATTTTTCTTAACTATTTCATACCTTAGCATTTTAAATCTTTCCGTGAAGATGCTGTCCATATGGTAGATGCAAACTGAGGAATGATGAGACTTTGGAAATACAACCCTATTTATTGGGGGTATTTTTCAGGCCATTTAGGAATTCTGTGCAAGTATAATAAAAATAAACCACAGACCACTCCACCCACATGAGGTTCAGTTCTTCATCTGTCAAGAGTGATTAGAATAATGCTATGGCAAGATCAATGCCAGGAGACCTCTCTCATTGGACAATGGTAACATCAGAGATGTTGAGTACAACAGGGGCCAAGAACAACACCCTATATTCAATCTTTGACAGTTCAATGTCTTCCTACAATTCCCTTTGGTGTTTGTATGGACCAAATAGCAGAATGAAGTATGTGAAATTCCAACTAGAAGTATGTTCTGTTCTTGTGAGTCATTTTTCTACCTATATGTGCATCACTGCTATGTCTTCTTTAAATTAATGTGGATTGATGCGAATATGGCCAAGTATGTCCCTCTTTTATAATATCACTGTAGTTTTCCCAACGTAATCATTTTGAGAATGCTTTTATTTATTTTTATTTAACTAGTTATAAATTTTTTCAAGTTCTAAATGTGTTCCGTAAGGCTTTTCGGAGGCTACTACATTACTTTTATGCGGGAACAGACATTAAATTCTCTCATCTTCAGCTTTGCTCCCTTTCAAAAGTTTATCCACATACTTCTTTATCAACATGAATGCTCAACTTGATTAGATCCAAATAAGTGATCTAACATAATCCTTAAAAAGAAAAAATGAAATTAGTGTTCATCCACATTAAAATTTATAAATATTCCTCTCATCAATTTCCTTTAATGAATATACTAAGAAATATAGTGGATAGAGGTAATATAAGGTTGAGGGAGACCTTTTTATTCTTCTTTTTAAATCATGATTTATACACTGGAATATTCTTTAGATCATAACACATGGAAATAGAGTAAATATTTTGGTTATAGAATATTGAAAAATCCCGTGTTTTCTTTCACAATAATTCACAAAAATTAAAGAATGTCAGTGTGGGCTTTTAGACTTCATGCATCAAAGTGACAGAGTGGAAAGTCAGGGAATAACAAGCTGCTCCCAAGAGTCTGCTCCAGGTTGGGACCAGATGGTCCTTCCTTTCCCTCCTCTGTGAACAATTGGAGCACTTCTGACCACAGCTGCACCATGGAGGGAAGTGCTCAGAGAGTGGATGTGTGAAATGAAAACCCATGGAAAGCTTCCTTCGGCAAGTCTAGACAAGCTCGGAGAAGACTGGGAAATGCTGGATATGCCCTTCAGCCCTCTAGCATAGTCTTACATTCTGCCTTATTTGTTCTCTTAATAATACAGTGGTGTGTTATATCCACAATCCAACTCTTAATAGGAAGTGTCTGTAAATGACTTTGCTGTCAAACTGGGCAAAGAGACCTCACTGAAAATTAATATACTAATTAATTTTATGACATTGTGAAGACAGGGAGGGAAATGTCATCTATTATTACTGTGTATCTTTACATACATATATTGATTAATTGGGTTTATTGCAGGCAAGTTTGAAGAGGGTAGGTGCTAAGGATATCAAAATACATGATGCTTGGTTTAATGTTAATTATTAGTAACTGTTTAGTGAATATACTAAATATCATGGGGGACTCATATACTTTAATATTCTTAATTTTTTAAGTCAACTTCCCTTATTCCAGGTGAAACCATGTATAAAATATGAATATTTGTGCCAAGTTTTATTGATCTCATAGGAGACAAGCCCTTTCCCGGATGGAGACAGAAGAATAGAAATTCCGAGAGAATGGGGGACAGGGACCGTGAGGACAGGATGGAGGACAGGTTGTGTCATGGATGTAAAATAGATAGATATGAAAATGAAGATTTGTTGTTCTTATGGTTGTCACGTGTAGTAAGTAAGGTTATTTAGTGTAGCCATAAAGTAGAGAACTCATAATAATGAGTTGCTTAAAAGGGTATGAAACCTACTAAAGAGATCAGAGAGGCTAATGGGAAATAGTAATGTCAGGGCTAGAATAAAGAATTAAGATACTAATGTTAAGAATTGAGGCAGAAACAGAATGTTCCAGACAGAAGTGATGCCTATTATTCTCTCAGAATTCAAAGAAGTCTTTGGAATTCTTTTATTAAAGAGTTATGCTTAAGTTATATTTTCAGTCAATTAGTAGTTAATTTGTATTTCATAAAATTTAAAATCCTGTGTATTACCTTAGAAAACATAGTGTGTACATAGACGACTATCATGCCCAGTTAAATGTAAGGTAGCTTCATGTCCACCATTCACTACAAAATAGTTCCTTTACATTTTTAGAGAGAGTTTAATATATTTCAAATGATGTAATTATATTTCATTTATTTACGGCAATGATTATTACTGTTTACCTAATCTATCTCCACTTGGATGTTCTTGGCAACAAATGCCAGCTCTCTCAATATGAAGTAAATTTAAGATAAGGGCTTCCCAGCAAAGACATTATTTTAAAAATATATAAGGTTGATTCATAACATTGTTTTTTTTATTTTTTATTTTTTAAATTTATTTATTTATTAAGGATTTCTGCCTCCTCCTCGTCACCGCCTCCCATTTCCCTCCCCCTCCCCCTATCAAGTCCCCCTCCCTCATCAGCTCGAAGAGCAATCAGGGTTCACTGACCTGTGGGAAGTCCAAGGACCGCCCACCTCCATCCAGGTTTAGTAAGGTGAGCATCCAAACTGCCTAGGCTCCCCCAAAGCCAGCACGTGCAGTAGGATCGAAAACCCATTGCCATTGTTCTTGAGTTCTCAGTAGCAAAGGACACTGTCACTAAGACAAAAAGGCAACCCACTTACTGGGAGAAGATCTTCACCAACCCTGCCACTGACAAAGTTCTGATCTCCAAAATATATAAAGAACTCAAGAAACTAGACCGTAAAAGGCTAATCAACCCAATTATAAAATGGGGCACTGAGCTGAACAGAGAATTATACCTGCAAAGTCAACTTGTGTTAAATTTTGCATTTATTTTGAATTCTTTATTGATTTGTGTTTTACACCTTAAAAACACACATAGGGACACACACACACACACACTCACATGATGCACATATATTATTATGGTAATCTTACACCTGTCAGAATGGCTAAAATAAAAAACACCAATGATAGCCTTTGCTTGAGAGGTTGTGGAGAAAGGGGTACACTCATCCATTGCTGGTGGGAATGCAAACTTGTGCAACCACTCTGGAAAGCATTGTGGTGGTTTCTCAGAAAATTCGGGATAAACCTACCCCTGGACCCAGCAATACCACTCTTGGGAATATACCCAAGAGAGGCCTTATCATACAACAAAAGTATATGCGCAACTATGTTCATAGCAGCATTGTTTGTAATAGCCAGAACCTGGAAACAACCTAGATGCCCTTCAATGGAAGAATGGATGAAGAAAGTGTGGAATATATACATATTAGAGTATTACTCAGCAGTAAAAAAAACATAGCATTGCTTAAATGTGATTATGGCTAGTAGATTCTTATTTGCATATGAAACTTAAGTATCCTCTAAGATTTCAAACAGGTGTTCCTTTCCTTTCTTAAATTCCATTATATCATGTCTCCGTCCATGCTGTGAGAGCCAGGAAGCTCGTGCTAGCCCTGAATCACATAGCTGAGGATATTTCTACCAGTTCTGGTTACCTAAGCAGCAAGTTAGGAGGACCCACACTTTCACTTTGGTGTAGTTGTTGAGAGCAGTAGTAAAATGAGGATCATAAAATCATTGGACACTGGTGCCGAGAAGGACCCCAGAGAAACCGTATGTCTCATTCTTAATTGGAGGAACTGTGGCTGTGAACAGTTTATTGATTTCGCCAAAGCCACACAGCTTGTTACTGTCACATTGGAATTAACACCTAGATTACCTATCTGCTGCTGGGTTTTATTTGTCTTTAGCAAAACCCACATTTTATGATCAACAGGGCCAGCATGGCTGATTGGAAGAGTTATTGAAAGACAAGGGCAACAGAGGAATGGTGGAGAGGCATGCCTGCAAACATAAGGTTTGCATTGGAAATGTCATGTCATCTGTCTGACACACACCATGAACACATTGACAGTAGCTTGGAAATATACCATGTATCTACGTAGTGGTGTATATATATTCTCAAATACACATACACACACTTATGTTTATAGGCTTACAAACACTTTGACTTTCTGCAATCATGTTTGGGACCAATAATGTCACAGAGAGTCAATAATGGTGATGGAGAGTCAGCAAAACGTTAGACTAATACAGAAAAAGTTGAAGAAACTGGGCTGTCCACACACAGCAATAGTTACATACACTTGGGAGAATTCATTAAGTGAATTACTTGCCTTTTGGCTTTCAAATAAAGAACTCTAGCAGATAAATGGGGGTCTGTTATTTTCCTTTTGATTTGTTAATCCTAACCAATGTAAATCAACAAGAAGTGAATTTTCTAGACATGGTTACATCCACTCAGACAAATTATCACTCTGTGTGAATTGTTCACATAAATATCTCTTGTTCTTACAAAAATCTAATGTTTGTTTATAAGGTTTTTTACACAATTTTATAAAAAATTGAGTGTCTCTTTTTATTTATCTACATAGTGATATTGAAAAAAATGAATAAACAACCAAACGAACAAAACCGTGCCATTTAAAATAATCCCAGCCCCATGTATCCTCCAACAACTTCTCACACTGTACAATATATACTTTCTCAGTGTATCTGAGATCTTTCCTCATTAAATTCATAGTCACTCCATCCTCTATAACAGGAGTTACTTTCCTGAAAAGTTGATATTTTTCACTTACATAAAAATTGGGTTTGCTAGCTTAAATTAATGTTGAGAGTTTACTAAAAAAAATAAGACTTCTCAAGGTTACTGGTTTGGTTCAGAGTCTATTTTCAGACACAGAAACCATTTCTTCTGTGCCTGTAGTCATGTTACCTCCTGAAATAGTTTGGGTAACACATCAAAAACAATAAGCGAGCTTAATGGATTAGATTAAAATTCCATCAATAACAAATAGAGAGCTCTAGCAATGATGAGCACATTTTTCTGTCAAATAACCCCAGGATCCACCAATAATCAGATCATGCATTCAAAACTCTGTTAGCTTATTTCCCAAAGGACTAGCAATGCTAGCACAGACTAGGAAGAGTTCCCAAATTAAGTATGTAAGGCAGCTCTATCTATTCTCCCTCCTAAGGGTTGTAAGCAGAGCACAAAATGGAGTTACTCAACATCAAATTAAGAGTCAGATTCTTATCATAGGTTTATCTTTTCTATAAGTCCAATGGCATATAAGTAAATATTAGTAAAATATGTGGGAGATATATGGCAGTGTCAGTGGATGTGGGCTGTGGCATTATTGCCTGAGACCTTATTTTGTTCTGAGAACCAATGTTTCCTTAAGGCTAGTTAGCTCAGGGCGTTGTCATGTACCATTATGCATCAGTCGTCCTTTCTTCTTACATATTGCCTGAAACAAGAAAGAATCACTGTAATGTTGGTAGCATGCCAGTCTCCTTAATAAAGTAGCTCAATGATAGAGTCAGTATCAAATGTAATGTGTGCCTCGTGTCTCCTTAGAAAGATACCAGACCCTAATAGCAAAGTAAGGACCATATTTTAAGTTGCAGATGGGCGTAAGAAAATTTGTAAGATTTTGATAAGTCTTAAAGGGCAATATTCAATTAAAAGTACAGAAAAAGTGAAGCATTTTTATAACAGGTGATTGTGTTTTGTGCAATGGATTGCTTGTGAGCATCAGAATAACAAGTTGAAAGTTCAGGCAAATATAAAGGAATTATTTAATCCCAACTTCTGTAGATAATCTCAGTGCTAGAGACTGGGTTCTGTTTTGCATACAGTGCAAGCACCTAAGGTAGTCTCAGAAGAGCAAAAATAAATAAATAAATGAAAGAATAAATAAATAAAGTCCAAGGGAAATACAACTCCTTGCCTACAAGAACCTAGAAAAGAGTGGGCAGGAGTTCCTTTGTTTCTATAGCCTGCCTGCACCAAGCAAGGTAGGCGCTTTTGTTTACGAGCTACCCAACCAGCATGGAGACCTGATCTCTTGGCGCCAGGAGAGCCAACATTGGGGTGAGTTTCTGACCCCGCAGCGCCAGTCCGG
>NW_004949105.1:10300155-10335784 GCF_000317375.1 Microtus ochrogaster | reverse complement strand
AAAAAAAAAGAACCTAGAAAATGCTCCAATTCCTAGTATTTCCTGTGAGTTGATTACGATCCTCTGCCCATCATAGATCTTTACAGTACAAGAGTCTTGTATGTCAATTGGGATCTGAGGACTTTCATTTTCAGTATGGAAACCACGACTGTATTTTCTCTGATGGGAAAAGACAGCTGGCCTAGGGTCTATGTGGAACTGATGGAACAAGAGAGAAACTTCTAAAAAAGACTTGCGAACAAGCGAAATAAAAAGCAAGTAATCAAAAATATAAATATAACCTTCACAGTTTTAGGACTCCTCTGTGACCACTCTACCCCTGGTTTTCACAAAAATGCCCTTTTCACATTATGCCTTATAAGGGCATAAGTAGATCAAACATCCTGAGAGTTTAACATGCTAATATCTTCCTCTTCAGGCTCAACTCCTGAGGCCGGAAGCTCATCACACCGTTTCTCTTCCTTATATTTATCTGACAATGTTGATTCCTTTATTCTTTGTACTCCAGTTGACAGACATTAGTCCAGAATCACAGGATTGTAGAATTCTTGGTTTACGTAAGCTCCCAAATCCTCTGACCTGAGCATTGACGTTTACAGAGCCATCAGCCATTTGTTGTTGTTATACAAATTAAAGCCAAATGAAGAATATCAGTGTACATTTCTGATAGCTACGGAATTAAGTATATAGACATACCCACCTGACCATATAATATATCTATATGTGCACTGGGCATTTTTCTCTTGCTGAGATAAAAGACCATGACCAAGTACACATATAGTTTATTTGAATTTATAACCCTGGAGTGTTAGGATCTATAATGACAGAAACAGTATGGTGTTAGGAAGCAGACATAGTTGCTAGACTGGAAACCCAGAGTTTACCTCTCTAAGGAGGAAGCAGAGAGAGAGAATTGTAAATGACCTGTAGCTTTAGAAACCTTAGAGCCTTTATCTGGTTTCATTCTTCTTCTAGCAAGATTACATCAACCCACATCAACAGCTCCACCAGCTGAGCGACAAGTATTCAAACGTCACGGACACTGGTGCACAATTTCCTTCCAACTACCTCTGTGTGTGTTTGTGTGGTGTGCCATGCGTGTGCGGTGTTTGGTGTGTGTGTAGTGTGGTGTGTGCATGGTGTGTGTGTATGGTATGTGTGCTGTGTGTGGTATGAGTAATGTGTGTGTGTGGTGTGTGTGCTGTGTGTGGTAAAAGTAATGTGTGTGTGGTGTGTGTGTGTAGTGTGTGCATGGTGTGTGTTTATGTGTGTGTGGACTTGAGCATGTGCTCTTTTATTTGTGTGTGTGTGTGTGTTTATTTGTCATGAGGACAAGTTGTGTCAAATAGAAATATGAAATCATAGTGCAAGACAGAGAGGGAATTTACAATTGAAGAATTAAAAAGGTCATTAATAAGGTCATTAACTGGACCTTCAGAAGTTAGTAGTGACCTTAATATCTGAGACTAGTTAGGACCTTATTTCAGGAAAAAAGAAACAGAATGTGAAGTCCACAGGAATGAAGGTATTAGTCAAAATGCTGGAGGAAGGAAAAGAAAGAGAAAGGGGTGTAAGGAATGAAGGAAGGAAGGCAGAGAGGAGGGGAAGGAGCGTGGGAGAGGGGAAGAGAGAGAGGGGAATGGAAGAGTTGATTCATGTGGGAGAGGCCCCTAGCGTGGACATTGTTGGTACATTCTGCAAGCCTTGTGAAAGCATCACAAATCACTAAAAAGGAAGCTATAGCAAACCGGGTATTAGAGACTGGAAGGGAGAACTGAGAGGTCCGTTTACATTTTAAACTGGATCTGTCTGGCAGCTTGGAGAGTAATTAATTAGCTGTTAATAGAAAAAAAACTGGCAACAGGGATCAATTAGCAATCTATTTGAACTATCAAGCACAGAGACTGCTCTGCACTAGGCAAATGGAGGCTGGGGTGGGTTTTAGATTTATTTTGAAGGTGAAAACCAGCACTTGTTGGAGCAGAGGTGATGCATAGAGTATTTGTGCCTGTGTTTGCCAATGATTGTAGCACTTTCCTTTTAGGGGCTCTAGTAAAAATGGTGTTTACCAGAGATTCATAAAATATATTTACCACCCATTGTCAGAGCCAAAATCATCATTAAAGTACAAGCAGAGAAAAAAATGCGACCTTATCTAAAGAAGATTGCAAAGCCTTTCTAGAAGCTTTTGAGATGATAAGTGCTGATAAGATTATTCAAGCTTACCATAACACCAGCAGAACAGCCCTGTCCCTTGGAGTCTGTCTTGTCCCAAGAAGACTCTTCCTAACGGTATGCATAAACCCCTTTTCAACAAAAATTGCATGATGATTTCATCTTTTATTGCCAATATTAAAAGTATCATATATCACACACACACACACACACACACACACACACACACACACACACACACCACACTTTGCTTTTTTCTGAGAAGATATTTATCTCTCAAGAAAAAAAAATAATCTAATGGAATGAGATTTAACTCTTTTTCATTTGTTTGTTTTTGTTTTTTGAGGCACGGTTTCTCTAAGTAACATTCCTGACTGTCCTGGAACTCACTTTGCAGGCAAGGCTGGCCTCAAACTCAGAGAGATCCCCTAGCCTCTGCTGGGATCAAAGGTGTGTGCTACCACTGCCTGGATTGAGATTTAACTTTTATGTGATTATATAAGTGTATCTCATGCACCAAGATCTACTAATATGATTAACAGTTGTGGGATAGTTCCTCCCACAATTGTAACAATGTTGACTTATTTCAACAAATACAGAGATTTTAAAGCTGATATCTAGTTCTACTGTACTTTATAAATTTTTTAACTTTTATTTTTTTATTTATGTGTATGGGATATAAACCTGCCTAAATTTATGTGTGCTACATGTGTGTAGAAGTTTACATAAGCCAGAAGAGGGCAGAAGATCCCTTTAAAGTGAAGTTCCAGGTAGCCATGAGTCACCATGAGCATTCCAGGAAACCCAAAACCTTACCCTCTGTAAAACCAGTAAGTTCTCTTAATCACCATTTCTCCAGCCCTATTTTTAAATGCAGTGCTTTTTAAAAGTGGAAAACGTGATCATTTGTTATGCTCTGTAGGTGCTATATGATTATTGTCACAATCAGATAGCCAAGTCCTTCTCTTCACTGATATTTATGTGTGCATGTGAATGTGTATTCGCGTAGAGAATATATTTATATTTCAAACACTTAACAAGCTCTAAGTGAAAATTCTGGATTGTAAACTGTTGCTTACTCTGCCATACATGCTTCTAGAATCTGCAGCACTGTTAAGTGGAGACCTTTTGACAGACATCCTATTTATACCTCCACCCTGCCCAAATGCTCAAGTAATCTACCATTCTATTTTCTATTTTTATAAGTTTGAGTCTTTTAGGCCCTGTTGGTGATATTGCAGAGTGTCTATCTAGTAATTTTATAACTTCTACTGAAAATGATCTCATTTTATTTATGAGTTAGCTCAATTATTATCACAAATATATCATTGTAATTGTGCTATACTTAGGAAATTTAAATCTAAGGTTTGGATTCCTTAGTTATATAATTAGTAAAGCTTGACCAAAGACAGATCTGAATATTATGATTTTAATTTTCTAAAATCACTCTGTGAAAAAGATTTTGATTGTTTGTTTTTTGTTTTTGTTGTTATTGCTGCTGCTGCTGCTGCTGCTGCTGCTGCTACTGTTGCTGCTGTTAAGTGGAGTGTGGACTTAGGGAAAAAATCATTAGATGTATTACAGAGTGGCCAGTATCAAGTATAATGGACTATGGGGATCAAGTACAGCTTTACATGTGATTACAGCAAGTGACATCTTTCAGGTGAAAAAGAAATATTCTTGGACATTTGTTGTATTAGGTTGCTTGTTTGTTCCCAGCTTCTCAGCCCCAAAATAATCACACAGAAACCATATTACTTGAAATACTGTTTGGCCAATAGCTTAAGTATAATTCTGGCTAACTCATATCTTAAATTAACCCATCTCCATTAATCTGTATATCGCCATGAGGCTGTGGTTTACTGGGTAAAGTTCCAGGATCTATCTCTGGCAGGACTACATGGCTTATCTTTGACTTAGTTTTTCCCTCCTACCTATATTCTGCCCTGTACAGGCCTAAGACAGTTTTTTATTAACCAATGATATTCACAGCATGTAGAAGAGAATCCCACATTACCTCCCATTTTCTGTTTAAATACCCATCTAACTGAAATATATCGCTATATGTCTAGAAAACCTAACTGACTAAAACCATGGCCATTGGAATGCAGCTTCTTTATTAACCAATTGTATTCACAGTATACTGAGGAAATCCTACATCAGTGAATTACATTATAAATGTATAGAAGACATAAAGTTGCTTGTTTGTCATCAACAAAAAAACACATAGCTCAGACAGTTCTCAAGGATTTTAACATTGCTCATGACTTAAAACATGCTAGCACCCTAAGGAGTGGGACACTGTTGTAAAGATTTTTGCCTGTGAATTTGAACCTTGAGTGCTCCTGCCTATATTTGGATGAGTATTCTATCATTTTTGAATTATATTCTACTCTTTTGATTGATTTTTTTTCAGTTGTGAAAGCAATGTATTTACTACCTTTGTATTTACTTTGCCTGAGTATAAAATGAAAGGGATTTATTGATAACAACATTCATATTCATGATTGCAGTACAATACATATCTTCTCATTATTCTTCATGTAGACTTTTAGGATTATAATATAAATTATATTATTTAACTTGGTTGGTCTTAAGTTAATTCTATTAAAAAGCTAAGTTTATGATTTAAAGTGTAGTGAATTAATGTCGGATTATTTTCTTGTCATTTTTAGCTTTCCATAAATAATCTTCTATATTATTTAATGTTGACTTCTCATAAAAGATTTATATAGAATTAGAGGCAAAGTGAGATTCTCATCCAATACTAAACCTCATAAAAATTAATGCTTCCCAGGATGTAATTTGAAAATCTAAAAGGCACTTCTGACTTAAATCTGTTAACTCTCATTATAAAACTTGAATTTCTCCCTCAAACATACACATGAGGTGCACAGACACATTTGTGTGAGAAACAAGAAATGTGAGGAGACGCATTAATCAAGTGTAATAAAATGTATGATAATATATTCATACTTTGCTTCAGTTAAAATGGGTAATGAGAATACTGAGGCCATATAATCGAAGTACATTACCATGAGAAGGCTATCTTATGATTTATTATCTGAAAGATGCCCACTATGTAATCTCACATGAAGGATGTTAATTTCATAAATAAAATTGCAAATGATATTGAAAGTTAACATACTATGTTTTCAGACATCTTACCTTGCAAATGACCTAAACAGGAGTTAAATTTTCTTATTTTTCATAGAATTGAAAAATTATACAAAACACAGACTAACATTAAAACATTAGCATAATTTATGTGTGTCTTTTTAAGTTGTTAACTAAAAAGCTAAAGGCTGTCTCTCCAACAGACCTGCATTTATTAGCATATCTTGTCAGTACCAAGTTATTGTAAAATATTCAATGTATTGTCTCTTTTTTCTATTTTGATCCATGGGGTGAGGAAAGGACTTATTTCCTTATTCCCACACTTTGTATGTTTTTAGCATCAACCATCACCTTCTCTTTGTTCTATATATGATAGCAAATTTTGTGCCAAAAATATGCTAGTCTTCAAGAGTGTATGCTATAAATATCTCAAAGTGAAAGAGAAATTTGTTTTACATTTTCCCATTAGTTTTATACATCCTGAACTCCATAAGTAGAGTCCTAAAAATATGTACTATCTACGAAACTCTGTAGGAAATTATTTACTGTACATTGGTCTGGCTTCTAGATAAAAGAAAGCATTCTTTCTGTGGTCTCCATGCTTTGCCTTGTGAATCTTGGGAAACGCCCTGGGGCATCCACTCCCACCTTATGCTGTGCTGCTTGAACACCCAGCACCATATGTGCTGCTAATACCAGCAAACAGCAGGGCTGGGTTATGGCATTCCACATGCTTTCTCTGCTAAGCTAACAGTGCCTTCATCGATATGTCTTTTCCATCCATGTTATTTATTTGATATAATTGGGGTAGGTTCTGTTTGTGTTTCTTAAGACAGCTTCTTTCTGAGTTGTTGCCAGGAATCTCCATATTCAGAACATTACAAAGTGAATTACACCCACTTACATTCTATAACAATGAGACCCACCAGCATGCTTGCATATCAACCCAACCTACTTTAGGAAAGATGGAAACAATCTTGGTGCAGAGATCATCCTTCCCACAAAGAGCACCTGTTTTGTCTTATAAAGCAGTCAGGTAGCTGTTTCTCCAGCAATAGTCTATCATTCTCAGTTCTGTGGAGAAAGTTCCCATCCATCGTATCTAGGCCAGTGACTTACAGGTGAGGCCTCACTAAAAATACCCAGCACAGTCTTGATGTGTAAGGCTAAATTTATTTGAACTTGCCACCACTCTTCTGGGCTATTAACATTTAATAACTAGGCTAATACAATAGATAGTTAGAAATATATGGAAGAAGATTTGAGTTTTCAGCTTCTACTGATCGTGAAGGACCATGGTCTATGTTTGGTAATACTGGACTAGGATTCAGAAATGCCACTGTGAAATGGGGATTATAGTTACAGTTTGAGGAATTGCTCTTTACATAGCCATTTTTTAATCATCGGGAACTAATAGAATAATAACTGTACATGACTATATAGTAAGGAAGTGATTATGTTAAACACTTTTTAAAGAGGCTTTTCCTTCAGTCATGACAGGTGCCATCCATGCAGATAGCATTGTAGGAGAGAATGAGTTGGGGTTAGGGTTTAGGCATTAGATGCCAAGAAAGAAAGAGGCTCAGTTGGAAGGATGATGTATGCTTCATAAATAACAAGAAGCAAAGAGCATAGCCTAGCCTTTCACTTCTGGACAGGACATTTCCCTGTTTGCACTTGGACTTTGGGAAATTTATTTTTACTTTTGAGTTTATAATATAATTGCAACATTATCTCTTCCCTTTCCTGCTCCCAAGTCCACCCATAGACCACATTCACTCTCTTTCAAATTTACACACTCTTTTTCATAATTACTACACGCTTCTATCTGTGTATATATATAAATATATATATATATTTGTGTGTATGATATATATTTGTATATGCATGTATATTCATATATTAATATATATCCTTAAATATAACCTGCCCAGGCTGTATAATGCTACTGGTATGTATGTTTTCAGAGTTGATCATTTGTCACTGGACAAACACTTGGTGCACTCTATCCTGGGCAAAACCTCTCCAATTCTTAACTTTCCTTGGTTGCTATAGTTCTTTGTTTATGGTTGAGGCCTCATAGGCTGCTCTCTGTCCAGTTCAGCATGTTTGCTGGTGTCATTTTTGTTCCACTCTTATTTGGATGGTCATGCTGATGAAACGTTATGGGTGAAGCTTCTGACATTACTAGGAGATATAATCTGATACCCAACTCTCTGATCTTCTGGCCTTAACAAACTTAACTGCTTCTGCCCTCTCTTCTGCAATATTCCTTGATTCTTAAGTTTGGAAGGACCATTGATCATATTTTAAGATACTCAGTTTCTGGCAAATTATAATAACCTCAGGGAAGGAGTACAGTGATGCACACACACACACTATGTAGTGTGTGTGTGTGTGTGTGTGTATAAAATTTCATAGCAGAGGTCTGTGAAGGGGACTTAATATAATTATTAAAACAATCCATTGATTAAGTGCATGCACCAAGCCTAATTAGTAACATTGTAGCTATTTCTAATTAAGTAATCATTTAAATAAATATCTATTTAGCTCAAAATGTTGTTCTCCATAGATAAAACAAATAACACAAATAACAAAGATTAAGCAGCCTCCCTATTAAGCTATAGAGAGTTGTGGGCATCAGCATTAAGAACATAGTAATGTTTAAGTCCATAATTAGATGGGCAAAGATGAAGAAACGATTATCTTTTAGCAGAATGTTGGTAGCCAATTAGATAAAGAATAATGTAATCTGAAGGACCTTATTTTCACTAAAAGTAGCAAAGTTTCTTTGAGAAGTATTGATCAGTCAGCGTTATGTATAGTAATGATGACTTTTTATACTTTCATTGTGTTTCTCCTTTGATAGCTTTCTTATTTTTTAGAAAAAATCATCAGTTCAATGGAAATCAACTGGATCCTTAAATATTGAACATCAGCATGGAGGGTAGACATAAGCAGGTTCCAGATAGGTGGATAACATCAGAAAAAAAAATCAGTTACTCTACATAGAATTCTGTCTAGGAAGCAATAGCAGACCCACGCATGAGACAGCATCTGGCAGGACTAAATTGGGGAGGATGCTTTAGAATGACTGGCCTCAATATTCAAGATGCTAAGATGGTAATATTGAAGAATGAAGTAAGAGGAAGCCTGGGCCTGTTCCTGCGGGGCTCAGATTTGTCAGAGTCAAATGCTTCCTCTAAATCTGGAGAAAAGACAAAGTGTAGAGAATAATAGTGAAAGACTCCTTTCTGGAGTCACAGGCTATGAGGAAAACGGAAATGACGGCGGCAACAATACTGCTTTGGCCTGAATGTGACACACACAGCATGTGAGTGAGACACTGTAGAGGGCTGAACCATGAACAGTTCATGAATGACATGGTATTTATCTGTAGAGAACAGAACACATCGTACAGTGAAGAGCCAAGAATTAGCCCAGGCATACACTTGAGTAAGGAAGGGCGAAGGTTCTAATTAAAGATTTTCTATCATATTCTTTGCTGAGAAGCTGTGCTTTTCTGCTTTCCCAACCTACTCTGAGCAACTCACACACAAGGTCTATTTGCACACATAAAATCAGGGAAACAGTCATGAAGGTCACAGCCAAGTTTCCAGAAAAACTGCTAGACCAGTATTCATTCATAAAATAATGGAAGGCCTCTCATTCCAGCATTTCTCTAAGATAAAAGTTATAGTGCCTGTACACCATAGCTAAAATAGCTATAAGATATTGTCCAAAGGAAGGGTCCTAAGAAGGTATGAAGGGGTTATTTGCTCAAGGCTCAGAGAGAAATTTGAAACTTCTTGAAGAGACTTCTAACAGGAAAAAAAAAAGTAAGCACAATCTAAGTTCTAGGCAGATTAGCATAAATCTTTCACTTAGGCCTTGATTATTTCATTTTCTTTTAATGGTTATATTCTAGTAACTTCTCATATAAAATGACAATCAGTCTGAATCATAAAAAAAAGTTTTGTCTACAGAGACAGAACAAGCATCAGATTCAGCCTCAGACATCATGCAGATGTTAGAATCATCAGACTACAAAATGAAAATTACTATTGACATATCCTGAGCCTCTTTGATGATCTCCTTAGCTGATGAGCCCATCAGAGTATTCTCCATTTATATCAGTGTTTTCAATATCTTGCATCTCTTTCTTGTTCTTAGCACTTTAAGCACTCTGTCTGGGTTGCTCATTTATTCCTCTCTCTCTCTCTGGTTAGTTTTATCCCCCATGAACATAGATTGAAAAATACTCAGAAAGAAGTTTTAAAGAATTTAGCAATGTTCAAAAGTTTTAAGCATGAATATCCACGAAGATATATGATATACATTCAGGATTGGCCTAACATTTTAAAATCAATAAATGAACCTTGTCACGTCTTGAAGCCAAAGTTAAATCATGAGTTTATGAGCAGAATACATTTTACAAACTACAACAACCATTCATAGTTTATATACTCAATAGACTGGAAGTTTATTAGAACTTCCTAAAATGTGTTGAGAACGTGTAAAAAAAAGTATAGATTACATCTTACACTGAGAATGAATGTTTTCTCCCTGAAAATGAGTCTAGGGAAGGATGTCTTTTCAAGAATATACTTGAACTACTTCAGGCCATTAACTATATGCAGGGAAGCATTTTCACAGATGTAACCCAGATGCATCCTTAAACAGCAGAATGTATCGAAAGCCCAGCATTGTGAAATAGTAGTAACAAGTTCTGAAGATCCCAGGTTTTGTCTGCATCCCATGTAGAATGTGGAGTACAATGTTCTCCCTTTATGAAGCTTCACGCTTTAATTGCAGCCAGAGTTTCAAGAATTTAGTGGATTATTTCAGGGTTCCTCAGAAACTTGGAAGTTTCAAGACATGGACAGAAAATAAAGCATTTTCATGAAACATTGTCCCATTTTATATGGACATTTAAAGAAAGAAAAATCACAAAATTGATGTTTAACATTAGAATCAAGGAATTCAAAAGTTTTTAGTCATAATAGTAGTATAATAAATCTCTACTCACAGTGATTTTTTTGTAGAAATTTTATAACTTTTGACCCTATCTAATTCTACCTTAGGTTAACATCTGTATATACTTTATCAAATTGAAAATCTTCTTTTTAAAATTTATCTTCTTTAATACTTTCAGTGATGAATATTGAAAATTGTGAATGAACTTTCATGTCTATATAAGTAGATGGATTTATCTCAGTCGATTAGTTGAAACATTAAGTAACTTGAATTCTTGTTAGATACCTATTTTATCCATTATGCACTAACTTTCATACAACAAACATATAAGTCCATTTACAAAATTATTTATTTCCTGTGAATCAGTCATGATAATGGAAAAACACTTTCCATCTTCCATTTTAATACTTTATCATGACTGTTAATGAGAAATTAATAAACACAAAATATTGTGTCCCAAATCTAACTAGATAGATGGTTATTAAAATATGACAATAAATCATATATAGCATAGTCTAAGTTACACAATAAAAAAGATGGAGAAATGCTAGAAAATTAAAAGAAACTTATAAGTGAGAATATATGAATTAAGTTCTAGGAAATATAAAAGATTTGTTAACTGCAGAATCTCAGATGTGTCTGCTAATCAAAACATTGATTATATGTATGTTTGAATTTTTCTATTCTTAGGTATATATAATCAAATAGAAAGTTATGTATGCAGTGTGCCATTTTCCCCTTGTAGTAGACATTTTATCAGAAGGAAAGCATGCATTTGGGTATCTTTATAAATTTACCTATGAAGTAGATGCTATTTTAGATAAATTAGATAAGAAATTTCATGGTTCATGAAGAATCAAGCTGTAAAATAATAACTAACAGGTGTTTCCTGTTGAAGGAAGTAATTAAACTTTAACTCTGAAACCATATAATTTGTGTAAGTCTATAGATCTTCAGTTGCTGATTAAAACTATAATAACTTTGCTATGGGTTTGGCTTTGAAATAAGTTTAAAGAATTAAATGTTAGAGAATGTCCTACTTATTGTTGTGACCTCAAAGTTACTTTCATACATTATAGGCTTCAGTGAGCAAGAATATTACAAATAAATGAGTACAATATATATTTTTAAAGAGACTATTTTTTTAGGCAGTTCATTTGAAAATTAAGGAGCTATTTTGTACTTTAAAAAATGCAATGTTTACTACATTAAAATGAATTTCTACCTCAATATTCCTTGAAAATCTGAAATGTACTCCCCAAAGCTCACAGGGAAGCAAAGAAACAGCATATAATACATTCAAATGTGTTACATTTCCAGCCTTAAGTAAAGCTTTATTTAAAAAATAATATTTCAGCTTACCTATTTTCAGAGTCATTATAATAAAGTTAGAAATTTTGAGATATTTGCTTGCTGTATATATTTAACATTTTCTCTACAGCATATATAAAATGTTAATCTAAAGAACCCTTGTTTGGTCTTTCATCTTACTCTGAGAATTCATATTCATACAATAATGTAGCTTCAGAATGTTGAGATTGATCAGGTGTGTGCATGATGTAAAAAAATCTTTTTGTTCTTTATAATGGTTTCAAAAATGATATTTAAAATATAATTTTATGCTACAGCAAAAATGTTACAAGTGATCAGCATTAATAAAGCCAGTTACACTATATTGGTGACTGGTAATTGTGAGTTTTAGAGGAAATTACATATATTATTCTTTTGACACGCATGAGGCAATAAAGTGCGATGCCATGTGGATACTCTTTCTAGCATCATGTTGCTAAATTCTATATGGTGTTCTCTTGATTATACAATAGGTAGGATTCCCTCATCTTTTTTCTTTACAGGTTACTTATTTGAATAATCAACTTACTCTTTAGTTCATGACAGATGCAGAAATGGTTTAAATTATACTGAGAAATCTCATCAGGATCAATATATTAGAAATGCAAGGCTTGGTGGACATGAAACTTTTCATTCAAAGCCATTCTTTTTCATGAAAATGAATATTTAACTAAAATACTGCCACCACTTTTACTGCTAATAAACACAGAAGTTGTGATTTCGTTTAGAGAGTATTAAAACTGGCAATATGGGAAAGCTGAGCATATTGTTCTTCTTTCCTTTCTCAACGACAAATCATTATACAGAAATTGCATTCCTGTGTAATATTTAAAAGTCTATCTGTGGTATAAAAATGCACATTTATATAAACTACAATTAATAAATCCCTCGCTTGCCTATGATTTGATCAGTAACTACACATGTTGAGTGTTTTTGAATACAGAAGACTGAGCCTCCTGTAACAGATTGGTTAGAGAATGTGAGTAAAATGGAGTAAGAAAACAGATGAAAATTCCAAGTTAGAAAATTTGAAGCTAATGTTGTTGACTTAGGAGGTGTTGGGGACTGTTACAGTGCAGATTTGACAGTCTGCATCACAGACCAAGGTCATTGGAGTTGAGGGGAGCTCAGCAAGCAGTCACCATTCAATTTTGACTGTTGAATTCATTCATCATTACAATCTATTGGACATGATAAATAATTCCTAAAGTGGATTAAAAGCACCACCAGAAAAAAAAAAGATTTATAGGTCTTTCAGGAACTAAGATGTCTACGGGAAGGATGGGAAAGAAGTTGGTATTACAGTTCTAGGTCTTTGCAAATGGAGCAGGATTTTATTGCCAACTTCCAGAGTTCTATTTGCACAGAGGTGGGATTCACCGGTTACCATTTAAGTTAGCAAGGACTTACAGCACAGCAAACTTTCTGCTTTCTCCACATCTTTGCTAACATTTTCTACTTGTGTTTTTGATGATATTTTGACTGGGTGAAATGGAATCTCAAATTGGTATAACTTAAAATTCCCTGTTAGTTAAATAAATGAACTACCCTTTCAAACAAATACTGATTGCTAATTAGGTTTCGTCTCCTGATGACTGTCTATTAAAGCCTTTGCTGGATGAAGAAATTTTTTAAAACGTTGAAAAGAGAGACTTATACATTATTGGTGGTAAGGTAAATTGATTCATTCCCTAGAGAAACTAGTTTGAAGATTCCTCAAAATCCAAAACTAGACCTTCCATTGGAATCAGCCTAGTTATTCTTCAATGTTAAACAAGTAGGGAAACTTTGGTCTGCATACACAATGGCATTTTATTCAGCAGCAATCTGGAATGAAATAATGACACTTTCAGGAAACACATGGAACTGTGGTACTTTCACTGTAATAAGCCAGGCTCAGAAAAAACAAATATTACATGTTTTTTTTAATTCCAATTATCTGGAGACATAATGACACACTTTGAAGTAGAAGGTGTGGACTCCAGTGATAGATATATAGTCACCAATAGCTAGTTGAGGCAATCCCATGTTTAAGATAAGAAGCAAATTCTCAAGGGAAGAGAGGCTGGAGGTAGCATAGAAACCTCTGTTGTCACTGAGTACTTCAGTGGAGAACCTGCTGCTTGAGTCAGGGTTAAAGTATAAGACCTGTCTTTCTGACCCTCAGGAATAAGGAACAACGTTAAATCAATTGTCTTATACCCTCCAGTGAGCCTCAAGTGTGATTATGTCTGATTTTCCATTTTCTAAGAGATGTATCACAAAGTACCTTGAAGTTTATGTTGCCAAGATGATTATGAAAGTTTGTTTAGATAGAAAATTTAAAATGGCTAACATGGTGTTGCAGCAATGAAAATAATTACCATAAAGACTGATCAAAACTGCCTCTTTGTTGATAAGGTTATTTTATCTAAAATGAGGATGATGTTCACACTTCAACTGAATTAGATTTCATATCATACATAAAAAGACAAGCGATTGTTATTAATACAGTCTATGGACTTTAATACCTGGAATGGTGTGGATAATCAGATCCTGATAATATTTTCATACTTCAGGTTCAATTTTTCCAGTAATTTGGATCTTAATTTTTAAATTAATGTAAAATTTCATTGAATTGCAAAGCTCCAGGGGGTAATTAGGCATGGTATGTCCATGCATTGAAATTCAGGGCACCCAAGTAAATGGGGGTAGGTGATTGAAACCTATCTTAGAGATTCTATTGATGCAAATAAGAAACACCATGACCAAAAGGCAAGTTGGGGAGGAAAGGCTTTATTTGACTTATACTTCAGCATTGCTGCTCATTGCTGAAGTAAATCAGGACAGGAACTCAAACAGGGCATGATCCCAGAGGCAGGAGCTGATGCAGAGTCCATGGAGGGAAGCTGCTTGCTGACAGCTTCCCCTGGCTTGCTTAGACACCTTCTTATGAATCCAGGACCAGCAGTCCAGGATGGCACCACCCACTAAATGAGAAAATTTCTTACAGCTGGACCTCAAGGAGGTATTTTCTCAGCTGAGTCTCCTTCCTAGTGCCAAGTTGACAAACAAAATCAGCCAGAAAAAAAAAAAAACTAAGACTAAGATATGAATTTGTATATTTGTATTATACTTTCAACTGGCTGGGATTGTAGGACCCATTGTGACCATTGGCTCCAAACCCTTTACTTTCAGAAAAGGTCAGAAATCAGAAGGTTTCTAAATCATTTTAAATTTGCCTCTGATGTCACATGTCTCATGATTTGTCCAGAAGAGCTTCAAAGAATCTTTAAAAACTACGTTTACAATCAATGACATCAGGACAGTGATTCTTGTGTCTGAATTTGAATCCCATTCCAGGGTTCACTATTGTGGGAGGAGATAACCAACTCTGCCAAGTCGTTTTCTGACACACTCATAGTGATACATGCCTCCACAGTTAACAAATAAATGAATAATAAACATTTTAAAAATGGAGAAAATTAATAAGACATGATATAGGCCTCAAGGTTTCAAAAGGAACAACTCAGAGTTCCCCTGATTTCTTATCTCTATGTAGGGGAATTTTCTGAAGCTAAGTGTCTCATCTAAGTTTTTAAAAAAAGAAAAAAGTCAGGAAGCGTGCATGAAATGGAATAATAATCTTGTAAAGAGTATTTATTATATTTTATTGCTATTTATTATTATTAAACTCACTTTCTATTTCTTCCAGCCAAAGAACAGATATGAACATTAAGAAATCGTCAGAAATCCTTTACTTTTTTCTCAAAATTGCATATGATAATGAAATAATATAAAATGAATGCAAAGTTCACTTTAGGAAATAGAATTTTTGAAGATATATATAAGAAAATAACATTAAATATTAGCATGTCAGTTATATTTCAACTTACTAGAACTCACATGGGCTCAGCTGTGCACTGCTGCACAGGACAAAAAGAAAGAATATGACATCATTTGCTGCATCGAAGGTGAAATGAAAGACATTGTGATACTGAAAAAAACCTCTTTTGAGTGCAGGGACCTTTAGATTCTGACTTCCCTTGTCTCATTCTCGTTTTAATTCTTTCTTTGATTGATTCTCTGCTTAAGTGACCTTGGTCAGACACACAGTAGCATGAAGCTATAATCTAGCTGGCATATATTCTCCCAAGTAGTTCCTGAATAACAAAGTTAAGAAATATGTACAAAATTAATCCATGTGTCAGAAAATACTGGTGCCATAAATGGATGTGAGTCTTCAAGCCCGTTGTGCGCTCAGACTTCCAGTGAAGGAGAACAGAACCACTCTGGAACAAAGGAGGGAATTGATTCTGAGGCAGAAGCTGAGCCATTGGGTGGAGCCAGCTTTTCATCTCAAGGGTGGAGATCCTCTGCTGTTCTCAGTACATCTGGCAGCACAGATGGCAGGAAAATTAATAGGAGGGAAGCAGCTTTGACCTCGTGTGGATATAAGCAAGTTCTGAGACTCCACGCACAGGAGAATCAGATAATATCCTTAGAAGAGACCTTGAGAGTTCACTGGGTTCAGCTCCCTGCTGCTGACAGAGCTGTTCATGACAAAGCCCAATGTCCTGGGCTACTATCCGTTAGGTAAGAGACACTGAGAAACTTGACAAGGCCGTTGGAAAAGGCTGTGAGGCTTATATTGCTCCATACGTGTGTGTGTGTGTGTGTGTGTGTGTGTGTGTAAAGAGTTCTGTTTTATGTTAGTGCATCCAGCTAGAGATTGGAATGGGGGAAAAGACTCTTCAGTTCTTCCTATTCTTTACATTATAAGCCATTATCAAACTCAATAGAGGGGGAAATTCTACAAAAAGATATTCATTTTCTAAGGAATTAGTAGGGTTGATCCAACTGTCATGTTTCAGGGAGATAAGGGTGGGCATCAAGTTCAAAATAAATATGTTCATTGATTACAGAATTATTGATTAAAAATTGATTTGAGGTTTCTAAACACGTTTTGTGGTATCTTCGAGAGGCAACTCAGACACGTTTGAGGTCTGAATGTTGTTGTTCCGAATCTCTATCACCACTTCCTTCCCATTAAAGGTGTCTGTGTGTTGAAGTGAGCCTAGTCCAAGGATCTTATGTAATTTAAAGGCAAATTTGCTTTCTGATTACAAGGGCAAGTGTCTCCTATGCTGTCTTCTCACTCCCGAGTTTCCTTGAACATGAACTTGATAGAATGTCGTAACTGCAGATGCAAAGGACGATGACTGGCAAAATTCTAAATCTGTCTAGAAATTTCCCATGATAGTGTATCTCACTGTTTAAAATTAGTAAATCTCATTATGAAGGCAGGTCTAGTTCAGTGACTTTGCTAAATAATAGACTTACATAACACTGTTTCTGCTATCTAATTTTTCTTCGTTATACCCAAAGGACATTAAGGTCATACCCAAATCACAAGGGTAAAATCAGGCTAAGTCTTTCTCTAAATATTTCTTTTACTAATACACTTAGGCCAATGAAACTCTGACACCAGTGCTTCTTCAACTTTAAAACTGTCTCTATCACAATATTCTTTACTATAACACAAATTGACAATCCTGATTACATGTTATTTCATATTTTCCATTTAAAATTATACCTAAAAGATAGCTAGGTAGATATAGTTAAGTATATATGAACAGTAATATGTAATGAAACACAATAGTAATTTTGTTATGAAGAAGGTGTGATGACAATGATTATATGTATATGTGTATATATTTGTATGTATATGTGTGTATCTCTGTGTATGCATGTGTGTATGTGTCCATATGCAAGCATGTGTGTCATAACTATGCATATATATGTACATAAGTGTTTATTTTGGCATAACTATGAGTGTTTTATGGTAGTAATAAATAGATAAGTTCAAGCCTGAATATTATCAATATTATATGATTGAGCCAAACTATGGACACCCAAATTAGCCTAACTTATGCTTTCTAATTCACTTACAAGGGGATTATCTACCTGGCCCTATCTCCAAACATTTCCCCGTAGGCTTCCTACCTGTAGAACTCAGAAGTTTTTGTTTCTTGTTATACCCCAAGCTGACATTTTTCTGCTGGTTGATGGAACATTTTATAGCAGCACACATATCCTACTGTGTTCAGAAATAAGAGCTGTTATGCTAATATAACCTCAAGTTTGGGAAACTGTTTCCTTTGGGAAAGGTATTATACAATGCTCTGTAATCTCTGATTGGTTTATTACCACCAGATCCATTTCTAATGCAGCTCAGTCTCCTGATCGTCCTGCTGAATGACTCAAAAGGATATAAGGCAAACTTCTTGACATAACTACTCTCTTACCCTCATTATGACACCTTTCATTTTGTCATCATCCCACCTCTGGAATCAGGGTACATGCATAAGACCATGCATGGGTAGTGTGCATGAACAATCTCTAAAATATTGCTAATATTATAATGGAAGAGCAGGCTGAAAATTCTTCCTCTCCTCTCATTCTCAATGACAAATTTCAATGATGCTTTTTTTTGTTTTTGCGATGGAAAAGAGTACTTTTTATTTTTTTTAATTTATTTATTTATCAAGGATTTCTGCCTCCTCCCCAGCACCGCCTCCCATTTCCCTCCCCCTCCCCTCATCAAGTCCCTCTCCCTCATCAGCTCGAAGAGCAATCAGGGTTCCCTGACCTGTGGGAAGTCCAAGGACCGCCCACCTCCATCCAGGTTTAGTAAGTTGAGCATCCAAACTGCCTAGGCTCCCCCAAAGCCAGTACGTGCAGTAGGATCAAAAACCCATTGCCATTGTTCTTGAGTTCTCAGTAGTCCTCATTGTCCGCTATGTTCAGCGAGTCCGGTTTTATCTTATGCTTTTTCAGACCCAGGCCAGCTGGCCTTGGTGAATTCCCGATAGAACATCCCCATTGTCTCAGTGTATGAGTGTACCCCTCGAGGTCCTGAGTTCAATGATGCTTTTATACCTGGAGATGAAGACCATTGGCTTTGATGCACCTCAGGCATCAGGTGTCTGAAGGACCATTATTTAATCTCGTCTTCGGAAAGGAGCGATTAATTGGTGGCTGTTGGTGTTTCTTCAATAAAGTCTCCAGATGTTTGCAATGGTTCTCACAGTCAGTGATATTAACTATTCTCATAAAGCTGCTAAATAATGATCCAACTCAATTACTTCATTATTGTCCCTGGGAATAATTTTCCATTCTTTATGTCTTTATGCAGAGTCCTTATGGCATGACTCAGTTACTTTTCAAGTATAAAATTGAACCAGATAAAGGTGACCTGTGATGTCTTCACTTGTATTACCATACACTTCTACAATGAGCTCTGATACACATTCTTGAGTATATTTGAATGTGACAATACAATTCCATAGTTATGAATCTACAACGGATCTTGGAATAAACCTTCTAATATGTCAATGTATTAGCAAATTCTCTCATATAAATGCATATTCTTAGATGATCAACATGAGTAAATAGGAGAAAGCGTAGATATTTTGTTGGTTAGACTGAGTAATTTAAGTAATTTAAATTATTCACATTTTATCCATAGAGTTAAAAAATCTTTCATTTCATTTTCTTTAATTTTCTAAATGTCATATTGGAGAACATCTTAAATTGTTTCCATTCACACAAAAAAAATTCATAAATATTTCTGAACTTTTTTTTGGTATTGACAGAGGGACTTCTGCCATAAAGCAAAGACAGTCTTCTCTAGATTTTCTAACAGTTCTCACAAGTAAGCAAGGATAAGACAGGAATAAAAACACAGACATCTAGACACCACATGTTTGTTTGACTATTTCAAGATCTGAGACATCTTCAGGAGGATACAGGGATTTTGAAGGAGTTTTGATGTAATGAAGTAATAGCCCAATACTCTGTCATTATAGCTGCTAATGAAAAAAAATGCTTCCACACCTAAATGCATCCTTCCACATTATGAAAAGTGGAATATTTTGAATGTCTGCCACGAGGGAAGCAGGGCTCTAGCTGCCTCTGCTCCACTAACATACCCAGAACACCTCATTCAATTCATGTATGTAGTATGACTTCATGGTTCTTCCTTATCTTCCTCACATGACTGAGAATGTCCAATGTCACCCGCATCAAGGTTGAAACCTCTGACACTGGTTGGAAACCCCACTGTAAACACTAAATAGATGTTTCTGTTGCAGTGTTAGAAACTTATAGAATAAACACAACACAAGACTTCTTACCTTGCTCTCCAAAAATATAAAGTAGGTTTAACTGGCCTGAAATAGGGTGTGGCAAGAGTGGGATCTCTTCTTTGGTAGCCCCTAAAATGTGTCCCTCCCCTCCCCTCTCCTCCCCTCCCCTCTCCTCCTCTCTCCTCTCCTCCGCTCCCCTTCCCTCTCTTTCTTTTCTTGCCTTGCCTAGCCTTGCCTTGCCTTGCCTTGCCTTGCCTTGCCTTGCCTCGCCTTGCTTTGCCTTGCCTTTCCCAACAGGAAAAGAGACATATTCCTTAGTTTCAGTTCATCATCCTCCAGCTTCCCAGTCTGCAGGGTCTTTTGAAATGCAGAAGCCTAACCTCTCTTTCTTCCCAAGTCCTCTTCTCTCTGACCCCTGTTGTGTTTGCTCCATCGGGATGCTTCAATATGCTTTTCTAAAATGCTCAAACTCAACACATCCGTCAAACTTCCACATTACTCTGTCCAGAGACTGTCAACTGAGGGACTTTCTTCATTAAGTGATGAGTGCACAAAAGTTAAAACATCCTCAGGAAACACCCAATGATGTAGTTTAACTTAGATTCATTTAAATGAGTTAACTGTAGGGATCAGACTCCCAAAAGTCATCACTCGATTTACATGAAGTTTCAAAACGTTCTTTGTGAAGTAAATTTTTAAATGGTTAAATGTGGTAGAGGCCTGAGTAAGTTCATTAAAAGCATGTAAAATTTAAGGTATCTATTTTAGGGGAGTTAAACTATACTAATTGCTTCTAATTACCTAATTATAATATGAAGATTGGAATATTAATGCATATAATTTAACATAAACTGATTTGTAAATAAATAATATGTGATACAACAGGAATGATTGACACTTTTTCCTTAAGGTTCTTTAAACTCCCTGGAGTTTATTAACAGCAGTTTGAGCTGGCACAGGATGGGAGAAAGAGAAGAAGCCAGCAGGGAAGAACTGACTACTGAATATAAAGTGGAGGGGAAGCTTCCTTGTTGTTGATTTAACGAGATGCAAAAGGAGGGCAAGGGGAGCAATGAAGGTAAGTCCATAAGCAAGGTATTCCTTTTCTCTGTTTTGTTGTGTCAATGTGTGCCCCATCTATAAATGTGTGCATATGTGCACTTGTACACACACACACACACACACACCATGCCAACTCTTTCTGAAATGTTATCTAATAGAAGATTTAGAAATATTCAAATTAAATTATGGAATAGATCACAGGTAAGATTGATTGCAATATTTTAAAATTTATATATATATACATATATATTATATATTATTATACTTGAGTGCCTAATTCACAGAAACATTATAAAGATATGGTCACTAACAACAAAATTTATATTTCAAAAGCATGGAATTCTCTAATGAACTATGTAGGATATTGTGGTAGAAGATAGATATGGTGACATTGTTAGAACTAATATGCCAAAAGGCCTTAGAAATGAAGACACTATCAAATTCTGCCCCATTTGTTGTGTTATAGAATATGAAAAAATTAAATAGTCTTCTTTGTAACATTAAAAAAATGTTTAAAAGAATTTGTCAATGTGTTTAAAAGTAAGACACAAAGCTGCATGTTTTGGAACGGGCCTGAAATCCCAGCACTCCACTAGAAGTTCAACAAGGAGGATGGACATTTTGAATTCAATTTTGGTTGCAAATAAGAGTCTATCCAAAAAAGGCAAGCATATCAGAATGGAGATCCCTCTTTGGTTGTTTCTAGGACATGCCTGAAGCTCCTGTTTTAATTCGGAGCTCCCACAGTGTATGGCTTAATTCTCATGGACAGAAATTTAAGACCCCAAATTCTTTCTACAAATATAGCTATGTTAGGGAACTTTGTATAACATAAATCATATAAACCTTCAGAAGAATTGTGTCATGATGTATATGTACAAATGCTAACATATATTTATGATGGTTAAAACCACAAAATGCTATTTTCCACAACAAGTGTTAGAAACATTATACATCCATCTGAAAGAAAATATGTCCTGATGGTGTAGCCAAAAATTACTTAGAAAACACAACAAAATGAACAGAAAAATATATACATATATAGAACTTCATGAGAAAAAAATCTAAAACTAGACATTTTTACAAGGTCCTACAAAAAGGAAATAGTAAAGGAAAAAATTAGTTTTTTTTCTATTCTATATGAAACACCATGCCTTATTTTTTAAAAAGTATGAAATTTTTAAACACATAAATAATGATTATTATACAAAATATTGGCATAATGGAAGTGCCATTACACAGAAGTTTAATAAAGTTGCAAGTGGTCAAAGTCTATGAAGAGGCAGGTAGAAGATTGAAATTGTGTAGAATTCAAAGATTATAAAAGATAGTATTTGCACAGTAGACAGAAACGTATGCTAAGACAACTCAGAATCATTCACAATGGTTCCAAAAGATGCCCTCATACTCAGACATCTCTAGAACGTGAAAAACATAAGGCCCAGAATGTCAAGCAAAAACAATTTTGTCACTGAAATACACTGGAAACTTTCCGAATGTCTGGAGAATAATAGTGTCTTTCACTGGACAATGGAAGATAATCAATGTGTCAAGAGTATTTAAGAGACAGGCAATTCATAGTTTTATTTTTAAAGAAACTGAACATCTTAAAATAACTCATTAATAATTATCCATCGTGTTAAGGAAGCATAAATCAGAAGTCTCTATTATTTTGCATATCTGTCATCTACTTGTAGGTGCAACTCTATCTAGATATAGATTACCTCACAATCCAAGATTGTAACATGTCACAAATAATGCCACTAAGCCTAGAAGAAAGAAAAGGACTTTCTTTAGAGAAAATATAAATTTAAAGAAATAGGAAGAAAAAAATAATGACAAACATAAATGCAATATTATTTTTATACTTTATAATGACAGGGCTATGTGACTGTTTTAAGTACAATAAAGGACTTTCATGTTTTTTATACTTAACAGAAGCACTCTTGCATAAACAGTAATTAACAAAATCTTTCACCAAGTATAAATTATATCTGAAAATTAGATACAAATATGACAATATTCAGAGGAAAAGAACAAACAGTTCCATTTAGTGGGTAGATATGTTGCTGAATCAAAAACTGAGCTTCGTGTTGTGAGTTGATTTGGGGCTCACTTCCTAGGTCTGTTCAGCAAAGAGATTTTTGATGTCCCATGATCAAAAGTAGCAGTGATTTCTTATAACTTTCTAGAAAAGCAAAAATCTTCCCAGATTTATAGAATCTCTCTCTCTGAGATTTCCATAATGTGGAAAAGGAAAGCACAACACAAACATCTGCATTCTCTAGACAAATAATAATTTGCAAGAGATATTTTTCCTTAGTAACTGCTAATGTCCTTTCCAACAACATTTTTCAAGTCCCACTCTCATTGAGCAGGTAATTTTCCTGCCAGAAAATGATCAACTGTCATCATTTTTAAACCAGAGCTCTGAAGACGATCAGGATGCTGTGGTTTATTTTATTCTGTGCTCTTTAAGTTTTACGAATCTTCATTTCAATGATACCTTTCTAGTATTCTCTACAGAAAATGTCTTTTTTATCTGCAGTAAAACTTAAGATATGTATGAACTGAAGATCATCAGAAGCCATGTCTGTGAAAATGCATGTGAAAAGATTATATGGTGATCTGTCTTTAATTTTTGAAAGTTTAGAAAACTGAAATTGATTTGTGTAAAGCTATACTCCCTAGTGATCTTTCCTATTTTAAGAGTTCCAGAGTAAAAGAGTGTGCACAAACATTCAATAATTTACAGCTATAAGAATTAAATGTTTTAAATGAATTACTGTTACATTTATTCAATTTCATAAAAGGGAAATGGGGTAATATATTTTACATTTTTAGTAACAGAAATATTTTATAAAGGTAAATAGTATTTCACAATTAAAAATTTGCAAAATTTGTAGCTCAAAGTTAAATGAATGCTGTGGATTGAATATAGATTGATATTTAAAGCAATAATATATTTTATCATCAGTTTGGTGAGTTTGAGCTGAAGAGATGCATTTTATGCATTATTATCTCACTTTCTGTAAATAATTTTATGGGGACAATCTGGAAGATAATTTTTGTTAAATTCTCCTCTTAGATCTTTGTGAGGTACTCTGCTACCCTTTATAAAAGACATGTTAATGTTTTTGAGACCTCATCTCCCAGAAAAAAGCAACAGGAAAATCACCCTTGCCTTTATAAGGAAGATGAAGTTCTCAGGAAAACAAGGATGTGTTCATTAAGATTCTCTTACCAGTTTTACAATGGTTGTTGATTTTCTTATTACTAACTTTAAAGAATAATTCCTACATTCAGATTAGTCTTTAATGAGAACTGTCTCTCAAAAATATTTTTCTCTCTTTGTATGATTTGTCTTTTCTCTTTCTTGACAATGTCTTTGACAAAGCCCTATGTTTTAAATTTAATGATGCTCAGCTATCAAATGTTTCTTTCATGGTTTTGGTTTTGGTGCTCTATCTAAAAGTCATTGACAAATCTGAGATCAGCCAAAGATTTGCTTATGTCATCTTCAACAAAATTTATCCTTGTACATGTGGGTATTTGAATGTAGGTACTTGTTTGACACTGAGTACATTTATATGACAATTTGAAAATTGTATTTAGATTATTATTTCCCTTCTCTTTTTCTTATTATTTCTCCTTCCTTCCTTCCTTCCTTCCTTCCTTCCTTCCTTCCTTCCTTCCTTCCTTCCTTTCTTCCTTCCTTCCTCCCTTTCTCTTTCCAGCCTGTTTAGTTGTTTGTTTATATTTTGAGACATGGTCTCCCTAAAGTCCAGCCTTGGGTCCAAAGTGAAAACCTTTGCCTCCAGAATGATATGATTGCTAATTTACCAGGTACCCAGTTCATCTTTCACTTTTCTTCACCTACATTGTATTTCACTGTATATATCAGAGAAATACACACATACACAAACACATACCCAGTACCACTAACCAAACATTTTTATCCTCTATTATGTTGTCCTTGCTATATGATTAAATAGTAGTAGTTCAAACAGTTTATTTGGTTTTAGTGCTAGGCTTCCCATTTCCTACACATATCTGTTTCGTTGCCTTGTTGATATTGTTGTTTGTTTGTGTGTTTTAAAATGTTATGTTGGTTTGATTAATGTATTTTTTAGTGCTTAACTAATAATATCAGGGATACGTATAAAGAACCAAACTTCTTGTCTATCAATATTTTTCTGGCTATTCTAGATTTTAACTTCTCAAGATTAACAGTATAATAAATGTATCCTTTTTTTTTACTTTGGTGGCAAAAATTTAGATACAATACTGATGTGGGGGAAAGTAGTTGATACAGATATAGAGCATAGGAAAGTATTGTTATCTATGCCACTCTGAATACAATATCTGTTTGTGAAATGTTTTCAGCACTTGACAACCAATCTTTTATCCTTGAAGCTAATGTGTTAATATTTTCAAATAAAAGTATATATTCCTCCAGTGGAAAAAAAGTAATAACTTAAAGTTAACAGCAATTTAAAAACTTCAGCTCTGAAAGATTATTTAAATATTAAAAAGATACAGCACTAAAATATATAGAATTCATTTAAGATTATAGGTATTTATTTGGTCAATATACAATGTATGTATATGTTAAAATATTAAGATTATATCCCACAAATAGAAGACTGGTTACTAAACCAAACTTCCATTACCAGAAGTGGGGTACCTTTTATGATTGTTTGTTAGATGGTGCTCACAGAGCCATCCAAGACAGACTCTCAATTTCCTCTGGTTGCCAAGCAAAATTAGGTTATATAGTCCTACTAATGAAGACATCCACTGAAGTGGTTACTTGCAAGATACCGAGAAAGTATGGGAGAACTGATCTTAAAAAATCCTCCTGTTGACTAGGTTTCATAATGCAAGAAGGTGCAATGCAGGCTGCAGGGGCAAAATACACCGTCTTACCCAAATATGAACCCCATTAACTTCAGTAAGAATCTACCAGGGAAGACACATTATGGTGTGCAAACTGTTCTCTGAATTTGAGACCTGGTCTAAAGAAAGAAAGCATCATGGTACTGGAGATTCATTCATTAACGTATCTGGGGAAGTCATAGGTCCTAGCATTGAACTTCCCAATGTTGTTTAATTATATTGATGCAACATCAGAATTCCTTCTGAAAAACTATGTATATATCCATAAGCAAATACTGTGCTCGTTTTTAACCAGAGAAACTTTTCTTCACAGGGAACTACAGAGACTCACAATTGTTCAAGCTTCTGAGAATAAGTAAACCTTAAAGAGGGCATTTAATGAGTATCACAAATGTTCAGGGTATATTGTTAAAGTAGGATCAGATATAACATTAGAATCAAAAAATGAGAATAAGGGTTGTCAAATGACATTTTCTGGGCATGAAATAAACATTGCAGTCTTCAACACAAACTAACTGTGATTAATTGCACTTGGTCTGAAAAAGATTGACCGAATCAACAATCAGTTTTATAGAGGGGAGGAGCTAATGGATCCCTACTTGGCTCTGACCCTACAGCCTACTAAAAGACTCTGGGGTTAGAATCATTGTTTTCAACTGTGTGTGAGCTGGTCAGCCTACCAAGATCCACTAGGTGGTTCTAACTCTATGGCCATACTCTTGTTAACGTCAGTGGGCCATAAGCCAAAAACATAATGATACGTATGCGGGAGCAGAATTCATATGCAGGAAAGGTTAGCGAGTGTAGGAAGCAAAAAGACTTAAAATACATTTTATAAAAGGATGAAAAATGCCAAAGAACAAATCAAACGAATTTTTAAAAAAATTCCTAAAGAGCGAAAATAAAGCCATACATTTAAAATAATATATTGACAAGTTTTGCTGGAGGCTGAAAAACAACATTTGCAAGTCAAGTACTTGGTCGAAGATTTACGTATGGGATGAGCCAGAGAAATGAGAGGCAGCATACAGAAGAAGATAAAACATATGAAAAGGTACTCTGCAGAGTTTGTCTTTAGGAAATTACCAACTACAACCATAACAGTTTTACAGTTGTTTAAATAACAAGAATCCCAAGGCATCAGCAATAACACATGCTTACAAAGAAGAGGCAGATGTCTTTGACAAATTTAAGTATAGTTTCTGTGAAGCCTCACAACTGGGTTCTGAGATAGTTTTCTATTTTTTTGAAAACAAAATTATTCCACATAAAATTGTCAGGCAAATGTTTGTAATTGTTTATTTCAAATTTCCCCAAATCTAGAATGGGCAAGAACCTTGTTAGCCATAAATAGGTTGAAAATAGTTGGAGAACTGGCACAATGTTGCTATGAGAAAAATGAGCACTCATCATGGAAATCACAGAGATGCCATTTGCCTTTGCTGAGTCAAGGAAGTCAACACAAAAAATCTGCATTCCAAGGGTATAATATTCAAGGAACAACAAAATTATATGAAAAGAAAAATAGTTTATTCAATTAGAAAGGTGTTGCATATTGGGTAAAGCACAGAGCATTACCAGGGAAATAAAACTATTCTATATATTACTATGATGATCATTATACAACAATATGAATTTTTCAAAACCAAAAACTTAGAGCAAAAGTATATGTAAAACTGTACAACTTGAAATCACTTAAGAGGTCAAAGGCTTATGTGAGGAAGTTGAGTTGGTGAAAGAATGATCACAGATGCACAAAGGAGGTCTGTCTAACTCACTTCTGCTTCTGAATGAAATATGAAGATCATGGCATCATAGAAAACCCCTTGAGATGATCAAGATATGTTTGCAATTGTATCAAAGTCAAGAGAACTTTTATAATTCAAATATATATATATATATTTCAAAGTATAATAAATGTTATTAAAATTAATTTATAAACATTAAATTCTAGTATGATGTTTCAGAAAGATTACATATTTGTAGTGGATTTAGATGGACTAAGTTTTATAAAATTTATCATACAGTAAACTGTCAGGATGCCAATATGGATATTATAACTGCTACATTTAATGAGGAACTACCTGAGGCACTGGCATGGATGAAATGCATGTCAGTCTAACTCAGTGTCCAGAACTTACTTTGTCTTACCAGCGTAATTTCATTGAACTTATCATATACACTACAATGTTAGGTTATATATTAAAAGAATGTTAAATTTTTAATGTTCAAAAATATGCCATATAATTACTGTTTTCTTATCTTTCATACTATATTATGCTATAAAACTAAAGGATACAATCAAGAAAATGTTTACTGGTATGTGTAGTAATCACACTGGAAACTATCTAAGACTTTAAACTTATTGCTCTCTCTGTCTCTTGTAAATAATTGTATAATGTGTTTCTAAAGGAAGAGAGTCCTTTTGCGCAGCTTGGTGTTTTCAGTACAAGCATTTTCTTTGCATGAATTTTGAGCTGGGTTCTCACATGTGTCTTCACTGTTATCAGGAAACATTTTCAATCCCAGGTTCAGATGCTTAAGCTATTTACAGGAGTCGTTACTGATTTTGTCTGCTTCACTCTGCGGTGCAGATTGTTTAAGCAGCACACTATCATTGAAACAAAATAACTGCAAGTCATTTAAAGTTTCTTATCTTTTGCTTTGGATTATTTTAAATCTCTAATGTATCACTAACAACACAGTTTCCTATGTTCATAAAAAAAAGTCAAGGACTTAGAAAATGTCTCAGATTTCAGGTTAAGATTTTCTTTTCAAGAAATTTTATCTTTTTATAAAGTGTGCTTTGTGCTTTGTCAAACGCTTGACTTTTGATGAGTGTTAAGAAGTCTATGTTTACAGATAAAAACAAGTGGCAGTTGAGCTTCAATTTTTCTCACATTGACCCCAGAAAACAAAGTCTAAAAACAAGAGCTGCAAAATAAAGTTAAATCCTTATAAACCTTATCTTCTATTTATAAAGAAAACAAACAAATGAAAGTTTTAAAAGCTTCTAAAATGCCAGGAAAAATGCTTTCTTTCCTTAATATCTAGGCTTTCTTTTCTTCCTTTCCCATATTAAGCTCATTAATCCACTTTTACATACACTGGAATGGCTATCCTTTGCTATAATTTTTCCACTCAATATCCAGGTCAAATTACAAAAAGTGAAATAATTGGGAGAAACAGAAAACTATGTATTGGATTTGTCAGTAATCTGAACTTGCTCAAACAATGTTCTTTTAGAAGTTTCTTTCACCCATACCTTATTTCCAGACCCTGTGTTTGTTAGTTCACTTGCCCACTTTATTAATCTACTGCCTGAACTGTGAAAAGAAGTGAGCATGCTTTATTCACACAATATTTCCCTATGTGACCCTAAATAATTTCTTAGCCTCAAGAAAAATATAATCATTCAATGTTTTAAAATTAAAATTTGCACTGTATTATTTTTTGTTCATCTTGTCTTTAAAAAAAGATGAAGAAACACTAAAAGTAAGACTTGCTCATTTTTTTTTCATATAAAACTTGACAATTACTTGGGTAAAGTTTTTAATAATACCAAGCCAAAGTAATTTTGTAAGTATCAAAACACAAGACACAATATTGCCTATTAAAACATAATGCCTCTTAAACCAATTGCATCTTGAAAGTATGCAACTGATCACATTGCAGAAGAGACATTTCATGCTAACAGGGTTCGTCCTTGAAGCTTGGTGTGGTTTTTAGGAGAAAAGTAGATTAATACATTTAAGAAATATTTGTGGGAGCTAGGTCATCAAAGACATTAAAGTATCAAGTATCAAGTTTCTTAAAAAATAAAGAGCAACATCTTATAAATCAAATATCTAATTATAGAAAGAAAATTACAAAATGAATGGTGCGTATAATAGTGATTTATTTGGTATTTTTACTTTGATTCCCATAAAAGTTTCTTTTGTAGTTTAGATTAAACCTCACAAGATTAATGACTCACTTAAGCAAGCACTTGAAGCTTCTTTAAAACGGATTCTGTCTTTTAAGCTGGAAATCTGGCTTTAGACTTTAGCCATAAATTGCCTAAAACGAATGATAGCTATATAAACATTTAATAAAGTCATACTGACGGAATTGTCTTTCTTCTCTGGCTTTCTTTTTGCACTCTGTCTGCAAATTGCCTTGATCTCTCCCTATAGGTTTGGTTATTGCTGCTCTCTGGCTGTTATGACATAACTCATAAATTTCTGCCCTTTCTTTTTTCCTTCTTTCTTTCCTTCCTTCCTTTTTTCCATCTTCCCTCCGTCCCTCCCTTCTTTCTTTCCTTCTTCTTCATCTAACTCCTAAATTAAGCATAGGTTGTGTAAAGTGGCAATCTATGGAAGTCTTAGATCAGGACTTATTTATTAAGGGATGAAATAACACACTCACAAATACAGAATGAAGTGGCATTGCTGCCTCTTCATCCACCAGGGAAGGATGGGAAAGCTCTGGACCAGGTCACTGAGCCATGGCGTCAGGAAGCCTTCCACGTACAACAGAGAGTGCCTGTGATCCTCCTCCTTTGTTTCTTAAAGAGTCATGTATCCCCAGAGAGTATCATGCCCATCGGGCCTACCCACTAAATTCCATCGGTCATTAGACCAAATGGTGAAATTCCCACAGTGGTAGTTTATATCAAATTTATATCAAAATCATGCTCTTGTATGCTTTCATGTAAGTTTTGATTCTAAGTCAGGGCGTTCTTTGGAGAGTAAATTTAACTTTGAACTTCACCAGAAAGATTTCACTGAAATAAGAAAAGATACAAAGTATGACAGCCAATTTCATAATTAGGTTTTAGTAATAGTGCCATGCTTAGCGTGATGCAAGAGAAGGTGCCATTTGCTTGAAGAACAGAGGTTACGTGGTTGTGTATACAAAACCTTTCACACATTACTTAATTGGAGGACCCATCAAGAGGAATTTCTGCCAATGGCTGACCGCCAATGTATGGAACTTCTTAAAAAGCGGATAAAAACTTCTCAAGTAGCCGGGCGGTGGTGGCGCATGCCTTTAATCCCAGCACTCGGGAGGCAGAGGCAGGCGGATCTCTGTGAGTTCGAGGCCAGCCTGGTCTACAAGAGCTAGTTCCAGGACAGGAACCAAAAGCTACAGAGAAACCCTGTCTGGAAAAAAAAAAAAAAAAAAAAACCAGAAAAAAAAAACTTCTCAAGTTACGGCCTCATACGTGAGAATCTTGTTCTCTGAGTCAGCAGCAAGGGGAACCACATGGGCACACAGATTGCTCAACTCTGCCTCTAGAATTCTTCAGAATAAAATAAGAACTGAAGGCAGCAGTCATCATAAATATATATATTTTCAAAATGTGGTTGACATTTTAAAATATTAAATTTTATCCCAGAGCACAAAAAAATTTTTTTACTTTTTAATTTATAAAAATATAAATGAATTGCATTATAAAAAAACAAATAAAGCTACTACACAGAAGAATTAGCCAGACCCATATTCCATACCTCTTAATGAACTTATCTGAATTTAGAATAACCACATGGAATTCAAATGGTGTAGCATCACCTTAGATATATTCGCTTTGGAATATAAGTTTATGTACTTACCCTCCACCAAAACTGAAAAATTCCCTGGTGGAGATACAATACGATAGTATTAAAAGTCACAAAGCCTCAAAGAAAGAAAACAAAAGAAAAACACATTCTTCCTTATGTGAGGAATATAGTCGGAAATGCATGTATATGTATATATGTTCATGTACATATACGCATATGTATGTCGATGTGGGTATAGTATAAGATGTAGATTAATGAATAAAGAAGATAAATATTAGGACACAAAAATAAACTGATTACAGTGATGGCAGAAGTTGTGAAAGAGGCTATAAAACTAATTGTCTTTCTGCTTCTAAAGTGATCAGATGTACATTTTAATAATCACATATTTCATGATTTCTTGTCTCTACAGATTTAAGAATGAAATAGATGGAAAAGGATATCATCAAAGTGTATTTTTTTCATTTGTGTTCTCCGCTGTTTAAAATAAAATATAATTCATCTGAATATACTATTTTTTTCTTATGGTCCTAAAGAAACTTAGAAGTGTTTTTCAATATTTTATATAGAACTGTGGCTGCTGTTGGTTTGGTAAATTTGAAAATAAGGTAAATTATAAATAAATATCATGGATCATTTTTCTTCCCTATCATTTTGATTTTTATACTTAAGCAGAAAGTTCTGAGAACATTTGAAACTATTACTCCTATATATACTTAAATGTGTTATCAAATGACAAACCCAGAAAGAAAAACTGTTCACATACATATCAGATAACTGTTAAATTAATTGTGTCTAGAGGAGGCTTGAGGAAACTCATGGTTTGCAGGAGGGTTATTTCTGTCTTAAGACAGCAAAGTGAAAATGAAAGATCAGTTAATTTTCCATGAAGCATGAAGAATCATATAGTTACATTCATAGTATTTGTTGAATTAAAATATCCAGATATTTCTTGAATGATGTAGAAAACATAAGAGAAAAACAAGGTCGACTCATGTCTTATGTAAGTGACTACAAAGAAAAATTACATAGAAATAGCACACTATGAAGTTTGAAGACTATGTGACTATTAGTAGAGAACCTAAAGGGAGCAACGAACAATTTAGAGGGTTTTAACAACCAGTGATTTCCTTATGCGAGTCTCTTAGCAGAATCACATGCTGATTTTCTTAACTCTATATGTTCACAAACCTACCATTTACCAAACATTTGCTTTTCATATTACCAGATATTTTGCTTATTCCTTCTCATAATCATTATAATATTGCCATAAATATGTTCGTGATTCATATACTAAAATTACCTCTGCTCTGTTTGAAACAGAAGAATAAGATATTTATCCCTTTGTCTGCTTTCCAAAATGTCCGTTTATTCTATGCTTCTTTGTGCTCCTGAAATAAAATAGTCAAGTGAGCTTTGTGAGTAGCAGTCTTTAACTTTTCTTGCTTACTAAAATAGATATAGACCTTAGCATATTGCCTGATATATAATGGGGCTTGACACATATTCACTGATCAAACGTAGATGCTTCATGGCCTTTCAGTTGAGTCAAATAGATCCAGTTGTTTTAGTGAGGGTTATCTAGAGGACTAGAACAAGATAATAAGCAAGTAAATAAGGCTATTTATTTATTATAGTGGTTACGGGCAGTGATCCTGATAGTCTAGCATTGGTCATCTACCACGAGGAAGTCCAAGATTCCGGTTATTGCTCAGTCTGCAAGACTTTGTTTGCAGTATGTGGGAGAATCCCAATGAATTCGCTAGTGAGAGTGAAGGCAAGCAGGCCAAGAGATAAAAGGCTTCTTTCTTCCATATTCATTTCATACTCTGCCATCAGGAGCTGTGGCCCAGATTACTTTTGGATCTCACCACCTCAAAAGATCCTGATTAAAGGTGGCTCTTCCCAATTCAAATGGCTTAATTATGAAAAATCCCTCACAGGTATATCCAGCCACTAGGTTGAGTTAAATTCAGATGCCATCAAGTTGAAAACTGGGAATAGCCATGACAGCTGTAATTTTGAAAGAATTAGTAAGCATCCAAAAAGTTCTGGGCAAGCAGGTAACAAATATCACATTGATTCTTCACTGAAGGGCATGGGAAATGAGGACCGCCACTCTGTATCAGACAACTAACAGACAAAGATCTCAAACTGAAACAGAAGCAAACCAATGTTTTCTAAATGAGTGAGGAAGAAGGGAACCTCACTGATGATGTAGCGTCTACATTAGAATCTGCAGGAGTTTCAATGTGTTGTCACAACTCATACTTAGTAAAGGGTAGGAAGCAAAATATATATGAAAAACACACTTCCTTCACATTACTTCATCATGCAGCACAAATAATAAAAACCAGAGACAGAAATTGGGGTTTAACCTGAAAACCAGAAAAGCAAAGCAGTCTAGCCATTAGAGAAGTCTTACCTCTACCAAGGCTGGGCGACCATAAACTAAGCAGACTAAACCTCTCTCTCCTCTCATTTTATAATCGCTCTCGTACTGGAATTAAAAATGTGTGACTCCCTAGGGCTGGGATTAAGTGTGTATGCTACCATGATCTGAATTTGTTTCTGCACTGATCTTATGTAGCCTAGAGTGGCCTTGAATTCACAGAGGTCCATCTGACTGTCTCCCAAATCCTGGGATTAAAGGTTGTGTGTCACTATTGCTTGTCCTCTAGTAGCTTTGGCTTTGCCCCTGGTCTTCAAACAAGATTTATTTATCAAAATACGAATAATATACCACTACACCATTAGTTCAAGTAGCTTCTAAATTCTTTCTAAATTTAGAGATTGAGCCAATATTAATGTCTATCTTGTGATAATCTACCCTAGTTTATTTTTTCTTCCTGTCTCTCTAATTCTTCTTATCTACCAGTTTCAAATGTAAAGTCTTAAACTGGAAATTAAAAACAACCAATAGTCTTGTTGCGTTGACTTTTATAGCACACAGTTCTGGGAGAGCAGTAGATTTGAGAAATAGTTTGTGACTGCACAGCACATCCTATAAGGTTCTTAGTGAGATTCCCTCTTCTATACACAAAGACAAGAACCAGAATCTAAACATTCCCAAAATGCTCTCAAGGAAGGTTGAGTCGTTGCCAGCTGAGAATTTTTTGTTGTTATTATTATTCATATCAATTGAGCTAATTCTCCAAAGGGAATTGATCTCCTACTGGTAAAACTTAAGGGGCAAAAAAATGACTAATTACGTTTGTCTTTCCTCTCCAACTTACTGCATGAAGTACCATTTCAGGGGATTATTTATGTAGTTTTCTTTGTACAATTTTTCTGCTCCCCTGTCCCCAAAAGCTCATACTGCAGGTAAGTGATAGAAGGCCTTAATGGAAATGTTTTAGCCACAGGACATGGGTGCTTCTGATGTACTAATCTTCCTGCCCCTGGTCATGGCAACCTTGGCAACTCAAGTGCATTTAAAGCACTTGCTACTGGTGTTTAAAATCTATCCCTCCCATATTTTCTACTTCTCAGTGGGAGGTTAAGCGGTATAGAAGCTGTTCTGCCTTAAAAGAATGAAGAATAATATCTGCCTGTATATATTTGGTTCTACCAATCCTCACACTGTCAATCACATGTTATTTAAAACATACCTTTCTATTTCTCTGTTCAGATGGTTTGTGTGTCCAATCTCATGTGATTAAATGAATTAACTGACTTTAGTATTTTCTGAGTTGAGTACAACACTTATGCACATTTAAATTGTGCCCCAGGTACTGAGCTAAAATGCTGCATGAATATCAAGATATTCAGAATATCCTCTGTTGCCTGCAACATGTCTTTGCATTAAAATTGCACTGCAACTGCATCCATACTGTCAAAATTCTTGACAAATCTTTGACCATTTTTTAGTTATAGTTTATGTTAATATGTCCCAGTAATATTTCAGAAATTAGCTAATTTAACCCTTAGGAAAATATCTGAAAATAGAAAGAAAAACACAACACAAAAAAGATGACAATGAAAATAACTCAAATAATACTACTTAATATCAAGTACTGTGTCTATGACAAGCAAAGTGAAATTTACCTGAACCTCAACTGAACAAACCAAACAGCATCAGTACAATAACAGAAAAATAACTAGCTTTAAAAGATGAAAGATAGATTAAAATGAAACATTGCACATGAATGACAAGTCACTCCGCATGTGACTTTACAAGACATCTCCAAGTGCTTGTCTGATATTCTCAGGACTAAAGCCAACATCAAAAAAGAATATGGAAAGTTTCTTAGTGTTTTATACTTTTATAGTTTCATGCTCACCTGATTGAATTTCTGACTTCTTATGAATGTATTCTGTCCTTCCTAATCAGGTCTCTACTGTTATACAGTGATAGGCGTTATTTTTATTTTTTTT
>NW_004949105.1:10292123-10299675 GCF_000317375.1 Microtus ochrogaster | reverse complement strand
GCCTCTGTCTCTGTCTCCTTTCATCGCCTGATGAAGGTTAATATTCTAGGCGTTATTTTTATGATGTCTTTATAAACCGCTGAGAGTGACATGGCAGAGTGGATTGAGTAATAGAGAACATCAGAGCTCAGTCCCTCAGTATCTTAAAATTTTGCCCAGATTTAACCAAGCATCATGTAGCTTCCCATGAGCACACTTGCCCACAGAAGAAAATAGAAGCTTGGATACAGAAAAAAGTTGCCCAATTTATGAAGTTTCCAGAAATGTAATTGAAAGAAATATTACAAACAAAAAAATGACAAAAAATTGAGAAATCCAAATGATAGGAATAAATATAAGATTATACAAGATTAGCGGTTTTAAACTCTATAGAACCGTAAAAGGATAAGAAAAGAGGGGAAGCAGGAAACCACCCATTTGGGGACACAGTGTTCTTTCTGATTATATATGAAAAGACTGTAATGGCTTCTCATTGTCAGGCAAGATTTCTAAAATGAAGTCATATTGATCAAGGATAACTTGAGGAATATTTTTACATGCATAAGAGGGATCTACATATCTCAATCCCCTACATATTATACTAAATTGCATAAAGATATTAAGAGATAGATGTAATTTAATGCAATGATTGTTGGAGTGGGAAGCTAAGGTACAGCAGCTGTCATGAATATTTTTCATTAGTTCTGATAATAACAAATATTTTAAGGATGCCAAAGATAAATTGATGACTCATTCTTTGAGATAATTTGTAAGTTCTACTTCAGATGTCTAAACTTCATCTTAAAGGAACCATGTAGTCGACTTGGTATTTGAAAGCTGTAAAAATCAACCAGAAACATGACTTTAATTATGAAAATTAATGGAAAAATTTTATTGTAGAGAGAAATACTTTTATTGTATATGAATTTGGCAACCTCTCTAAAAAGATAGCTTGTTTTTCAATTAAACTTTCAGTGTTGCTTTTGGTACAACATATCTGAAACACCTGTTGAAACTCAGCAGATCTAAAGATTGCACGGAATAGTGTAAAATAAGTCTTCACAACTTCATATTTGCTGTCACTCTGATGCAGACAGATGGAGGGACCCTCTAAAATTTCTCTAAGCCCCCTAACCCTTCTTAGTCCTGCCAGGGCAAACTAACATTATTGTCTCTTCTTTGGAAGCACATGAACTGTTTGGGAACTGTGGGAACATCTCACTGAAGGAAACATGCAAGGCTCCACAGGAACCACATGACTGAGTGTGTGAGATTTAATACTGAATCATATATTGGCATAGGGGGAATGAAGATCAGGGTAGATTTTGGCACCAAAATAATAATCCATGTCAGTTTCTTAAGAATATCTAGAACTTTGAGAAGTCTCGGTAATGAGTTCCCACTCATGGAGTAGAAGATCTTACATCCAATCAGACATTGGTTACTCTCACAAATTTCAGCCACTATTGCACAAGCATATCCAGACAAGCAGTCATTTCTAAATTGTAGCGTATGAAGGAGGGTTGGTGTTTAATTTTCTTCTTTGGTAACAGGCAAAATTCCTTCCAGTAGCAGGAACACTAGTCCATAGGGGTGAAAGCTCTAAATAGACACCAGCTTGAGTTCTCTATGATCAATGAGTGGTGTCAGTGTTGTCTTCAGTTATAGGACTGTACCACAAGTTTGTGAAGAGCAACAATAGCCCTGGCTGTTGGGTTGTTGGGGGTTCCACTGAGAGTCCTTTTGCCAACAACTTGATTAAATGTAACTCATTCATGGTACTGATAGCTTCATTTCATGGTGAGAGATGTCCCCTGCTATTTGACTTTTCATCTAGATTGTCTTCATGTGTGTGTATATTTTAGGAACCACCTACTGCTTAGGTTTCCATAGGGCACCTCAAATGACACAAATTTAACTGTGCCTCTCTTTATTCCCTTTATGTTCACCCTCTTCTCTACCTCTCCACATTTGATTTTGCCTTTCCACTCTTACCCCTTGTCCATCCATAATTATCTATTCCTTCTTCCTATGGAGAACCATTATTTCAACATTGTTCCTTTTCCTATAGCTAATCTCTATGGTTATATGAATCATAGACTGTTTGTCAAAGTTGAAGAGTTTATATCCACATATAAGCAAATAAATATTGTATTTTTCTTTCAGGGTCTAGGATACCTCTCTCAGAATGATTCTTTCTAGATCCATTTGTTAACTAAGAATTTTATTATTTCATTTTTTTAAACAGCTGGGTAATATCACATTATGTATGTGCACCAAAGTTTTTATTCATTCACCCAACAGTGCTCATTAGGCCAAGAACCTGAGACTATATAGGGCAGAGATACAAAGTAAAATCAAGATTACTGTTATGCTAAAGGAATGTATTAATAAAATAATTCCTAAGGCCATTATATTTCACACATAAATTGGTGCCTTATTCAACCATCATTAAAGATGTTTTTTCCTGCAGCAGGTGGGAACAAACACAGAGACCTACACACTGCTAGACAACATACAAGGAGACTTTGGAACACTTAGTCCTAAATATGATGCCTCCACAAAATCCTTCTGCAGAAGAAGAGACAGAAAGATTGTCAGAGCCATGGTGGAAAGAGGACACCAAGGAAATAAGGCCTTCCAAATGCTACAAGGCTTAGCAGTATGAACTCACAGAAACTGTGGCAGCATGCATAGGGCCCACATGGGTCTGAGTCAAATGGAGTCCCAGTGCTGCGAGAGGAAGTAGACACATCCCTAAACCAGAACTATTTCCCAGTGATAATCACTCACAACAGAAAAATTGTTTTTTTCCAGTTGAGTTTCACCAAGAGTGCAAACCACTTTCAAGGACAAGATGATTAGCACAAAGAGAACTCAATGACATCTTCGGAGATTCTTTGTCTCATAATTTTTCATCACAGCATTTATATAATATTTATTTGTATTTTATTAATTTTTGCTTCCTAAAATTCCATTTCCATATTTACTATGGCTTCCAGTTTTGTGCTTTTATGGGATTTCTGTGTCTATCTGTCTATGTCTATACGTGTTTCTTGAGCTTTTACTTTGTCTTTTTCTTTTTGGTGATGTTCTACTTAGATTCGTTGGGTTTTGTTTTAGCTTCTTTTACTTTCATTGATTATTATTATAGATGTCTTTTTGTTTTCTAACTAGAGACAGAAATGAATTATGATGGAAGCAGAGGTGGGGAGGACCTAGGAGGAACTGGGGGATGAGGTGGAACTTGTCATATGAAAAAAAATTTTTTTTTCATTACCGTTTTGGTTTTTTTTAAAATTTAAAAAAAAGAATATCTAGCATCCTGATAATTCAGGCATTATCAACTAAACCTATTAAATGTGCAGACTACTGCTGTACAGCTAAGGGCAGCATCATTATAACTAAGAAGCAGCCTACAGAATATTCTTTACTAATTATATACCTCACACAGAATTAATATCAGTTACTATATAAAGAACTCAAAAGAACTTAGCATCAAAAATGATTTCTCATTTAAGAATGTTACATAGGAGCAGAGATTTCTCAAAAGATGAAACGGAAGTGATTGTGAGACACTTACCAGTGTCCAATACCCTCAGTCTCAAGGGAAATGAAAATGAAGTGATTGTCAGACACTTACCTGTGTCCAATACCCTCAGTCTCAAGGGAAATGAAAATGAAAGCTACTTTGAGATTGCATCTTACAGTAGTCAGAGGGGACCAGATTAATAAAACAATGACAAGAGATGCTGATGAGGATCACAGAAGATAAGAACATTTGTTCATTGCTGGTGGCAATGAGAACAGGCACAGGCACCATTGCAGTCAGTATTGCAGGATGCTCAAAAGTTGAACCTTGATCAACCATAAAGCTAGCTATCCCACTCTTGGGTGTATACTCAAAGGACTCTACATATTTCTACAGGGATATTTGCTTGTCCGTGTACATCGATGCTCTATTCAAAATACTTAGAAAATAAAAAGAGCAGAGTTGTCTGTCAGTTGATGAATGGATAATGAAAATGTGGAACATTTACACATTGGAATATATTCAGGTATTTAAAAATGAATTAAGGAAATTTGCATGATCATGGATGGAGTTAGAAACAATCATCCTGACTGAGATGGCCTAGACACAAAAAGACAAACACTGTTTTCTTTTATATGATATGTTATTTTCTAAGTTTTAGATATCTGTGTTTTATTTTAGGTATCTACAGAGGTTAATTAGCTAGCAAGTGATCAGGAGAGAGGAGGGGATTGTTCAAGGAAGGGGAATTAGAATATATTGTCATAAAGGGGTAAAGAGGAAATTAAATTATGAGGATTAAGAGGAAAAAAAGAATGTGATGGCAAAGCAGGGAATTTAGATAAGGACAGGTAATACTAAAGGCTTTTGAAAAGCCATATTCTAAAAACCAGATATTCTAGAAGGTTCCCCAAATTAATAGGAATTGAAGGAGGGACCAATAAGATAATCAAAATATATTATACAAGAACATAAGCAAACAAAAATATATAAAATCAACCAATTCTAGGAGAAATTTTATAATTATAATCAGTGATAATTTTGAAGGAAACATTTTTAGAAATATCACAAAGAACTGTGTTCTTCAAGATGCTCCGTCAGGCCAGTTAATGTGCCCATGAACCCAAAGTTCCAGGACAAGCTATTGTAGATGTGTAATCCTGCTTGCTTTCTTACAACAAATGATAGAATTAAGTAGTTCAACAATATATAAATATTTAAACAAACCTATAGCTTATTATCTAGTTTATTATTTAATATAAAAAAGAAAACAAACAAGTAACCCATTATCTACCAGATGAAGCCACACAAAGTTAAAAATAAAAGAACATAAATAAAATTATAAAATAAAAATAAAATTTCAATTATTAGAATAACAAAATTAGATAAAAGAATGTGATACATTATTAACATTAAGAAGAAGAAATGTCACTCAGTGATACACAACCTTTCCTCCAGGATAATAATGTTCTTCTTAATGTTACTAAAAATATTAATTATATAATAACTATGGCATCATTTCACCCTAATGTTCTCATCAAATCTACTATGCACGATTAAACTTCATATGTATTTGCACTAAAGCATAGTTGTGATGTGAAAATGGTCAGCTTCTGTAGTGGACACATTGTCTCCAATTACAGTTTATTTGGTCCCCACTTAGCTTGCACAGGCCCAGCTGTGTTAATGTCATTTTCGTTCATCCATACAATACACCTCATGTAAGTCCTACTTTGTGCTTGGGATCACAGTATACCAGTACATGGTGAGCAGTGAAGCGTGGTCTCTTGGTTGCTAATGTCACAGGATAAGGTACTCGTTTTGCACTGCTTTTGACATGAATTGTAACTGTCACGGTGCTGTAATCCTGTCAGGATTTTACAAAGACTCCATCATATCTCACAATCACATTTTAGTTCTAAAATGTCTAGAATATTGCAGTCTTAGGTGGTGTGATTCCTACTTCTAATAATCACTGAAGTAAGATTTAGCCAACTTCTCAATATAACACACTGAATATGTCTTTCTTCACATGAAATAGTGGAAGATACGCATACATATCTCGGTATATTTTTTATTCTCTTCATATCATTGTATTGTCAGGACTTTTCCTAAGTCAGGAAAAGTCAGACCCTTAGCTTTTAATGTGATCTATATTGTCTCCTTTTATATATTCATACTAAGGTTTTCTATCCTACTGATCTCTTCAGTTATCATGATGTCATCAATGAACAAGGTCATGATGTCTTCTTTTGAGGTGACTGAGGTCACTGGAAGCTAAGCATTGAAAAAAAAAAAAGCCAGGGGAATTGATTTTCTTTACAAATAAGGCATGATAGTTCCACTACTATCCAAACCCATTTCATGAATTATCTGATTATCTTTATTGAAAAAGACAGAAGAAAAGTCTCTTGGCAGAAATGAATGAATTGAAGGTGTCAGTCTGCTCTGATTCCATATGAGGTAAGGATGGACAACACATCTTCCATCAGAATCTGGAGAAATGTGGCCATGACCTTTCTCTATTGTACATTTGGATTATGCTGGAATTCTCTTGTCAAACAGAAAGTAGTCACCTACAAATTGTATGTGTGAGAATCACCCAATCAAGTACAAAAGACAATTCGAAAAGAAATCACAAGAATAATCCAAAGCAAAGTTTAATGTATCATACTTGTCTATAAGTCTTATACAAAACATCATTTGTGCTGAAGAATGAATATAGAATGAATGTCAATAAATGGCATTTCTCTTTTATAACTCTTGGCTTTATACACAAAGAATTCCTTGTGCCTCCTAGGAGTAATACCCTCTGATGTGAGTAACACCTGCTGACACTGATGCCTTCAGGATGTTTTGATATTTTCAGAATACTTTTGAACATGGGCAAATTTCTGGAGGAAGGGTAAAATCCTTCATCAGAAAAGGAAATTTCTGTACCAATTTTTAACTTTGCCCCTTCAGATGTTCATTCACAATATATTTTCATAAGAAAATTATCATTATTTCGAATTTAAAATGTTAAGCAACCTTTAAAAAACAACCAATTAATTATTTGATTCAAAAGGAATTCTGGAATTCACATGTATTTTATATCATATTATCCATACATAGGGCAAAAAAGATACTTAAATGATCATTTGCCTTTGATTTATGTTGCCTGATGATGTGAAAGCAGTTTTACAATGATGACCTAAACCAACTGCAGTATTAAAAATAAGAATGCTAAGAATAGTATTTGAAAGCCAGGTATCAGCTTTCCATATTTAACAAACTGTATTAGGAGGGACACTCTAGGAGTATAAATTCAGCTTCCGGTTTCTTTCCTTACCATGAAGTATCAGGACCAGTAGACTAGCAGACCTGTTAATACCCTCAGACAGAAAGAGTCCAGATACCTGCTATTACAGGCAACTTCGAGATGTTTCAATGTGTTCAGGATATTTTGAACATGGACATTTCTGGAGGAAAGATACAACTCTTTATCTATAAAGGAAACTTGTGAAACAAACTCTTAACTAACCATACCCTGTCAAAGAGTTTCACAAAACTTATTTCTGCTTATCAAAATGTTGCTTAGAACTCCAGAAAACTAACCCAGTAGGAACAGAATTTCCTTAGTTAATTTCTTTTCCCCTATGAAACCAGCAAGGACAAGTATGAGCTGCACTACACATATACCACCAAGTGTGAGAATTGAAATCGGTGTGCAGCTGTCTTCCTGCTGCGGTTTTACAACAAAGAGAAGACCTACAATACAGCTGAACTCTCAAGGTTAGGCTGAGGTGCTCCTGTTACTCCACATGGATGACTAAACTGGCTGTGCCCTGTGACAGTAGCTATTCTGGGTTCTATAAAGTTGCAGGCGAACTCAGCCCTACGATTCTCATCTCTGGGGCAGGGCACTCAATAATTTATTGTTTGACAACTGTGTGCAGATTCTGGCCTCTCTCCCCTGAGGGATTTCCTCACATTCTTATGACCAAATGGAGCTCGCCACCTTCCTTTCACTCTATGCTGTGCAAGGGGCAGTGTTGAAAG